>NC_053028.1:440841328-441061754 GCF_003073215.2 Triticum urartu | reverse complement strand
GCAATCTCACACCCTCGTGATCAAGACTATTTAAGCTTATAGGTAGGGGTAAAAGGTATGAGGTGGAGCTGCAGCAAGCACTAGCATATATGGTGGCTAACTTACGCAAAAGAGAGCGAGAAGAGAAGCAAAGCACGATCGAGAATCTATGATCAAGAAGTGATCCTAGACTACTTACGTTCAAGCATAACTCCAACACCGTGTTCACTTCCCGGACACCGCCGGAAAGAGAACATCACGGCTACACACGCGGTTGATGCTTTTTAATTAAGTTAAGTTTCAGGTTTTCTACAACCGGACATTAACAAATTCCCATCCGCCCATAACCGTGGGCACGGCTTTCGAAAGTTCAAATCCCTGCAGGGGTGTCCCAACTTAGCCCATCACAAGCTCTCACGGTCAACGAAGGATATTCCTTCTCCCAGGACGGCCCGATCAGACTCGGAATCCTGGTTACAAGACATCTCAACAATGGTAAAACTAAACCAGCAAAGCCACCCGATGTGCTGACAAATCCCGATAGGAGTCGCACGTACCTCGTTCTCAGGGCAACACCGGATGAGACTAGCTACGAGTAAAACCAACCCTCAAGTTTCCCTGAGGTGGCCCCGCAGGCAGCTCAGTTCGGACCAACACTCAAAGGAGCACTGGCCCGTGGGGGGGGTTAAAATAAAGATGACCCTCGGGCTCCGGAAACCCAAGGGGAAAAGGCTAGGTTGTTAGTGCGAATGGTAAAACCAAGGTTGGGCCTTGCTGGAGGAGTTTTATTCAAAGCGAACTGTCAAGGGGTTCCCATTATAACCCAACCGCGTAAGGAACACAAAATCAAGGAACATAACACCGGTATGACGGAAACTAGGGCGGCAAGAGTGGAACAAAACACCAGACATAAGGCCGAACCTTCCACCCTTTACCAAGTATATAGATGCATTAATTAAATAAGAGATATGTGATATCCCAACAATAACCATGTTCCAACATGGAACAAACTCCAATCTTCACCTGCAACTAGCAACGCTATAAGTGGGGCTGAGCAAAGCGGTAACATAGCCAAACAACAGTTTGCTAGGACAAGGTGGGTTAGAGGTTTGACATGGTAATATGGGAGGCATGATAAAGCATGTGGTAGGTATCGTAGCATAGGCATAGCAAAAGAGCAAGCATCTAGCAAGCAAAGATAGAAGTGATTTCGAGGGTATGGTCATCTTGCCTGCAAAGTTCTCCGAGAAGACGAAAGCTTGATCCTCGAAAACGTACTCAACGGGTTCCTCGAACACGAACTTGTCTCCCGGCTCTACCCAAGACAAGAACACAAGCAAAGGAAACAACAATCAACCGCGGTGCAATGCGCAAGCAACATGATGCAAAACATGGCATGATATGCGGGAAGTGATATGCAATGCATATGCATGCTCCGTAAAGGAAAGATTGAACCTGGCCCCAACTTGGAAAACCAAGAGTGCCTTTGAAAGATGAGTTGATTTCGGTCGAAATCAATATAAGATCACCGGAAATGGATGCACGGTTTGCAAATGGCAAGCAAAACAATAATGGTGCAAAGCTGCGATTAACAGCACGAAGCCATCTAGATGCATCAAGAAGAACAAGCTACTGCACTCTAACATAACAACAAAGCACATGGCAGTAATCCACTCAAGATGCTTGACAAAAGATGAACACTGAGCTACGGCTAAATCACTCAATAGCAGGTTCAAACAAGCATGGCAAAAGTGCAAAAGATATCAGGTTACAGACTTAGTGAAAATAACAACATGGCAGGATTTAACATCAGGAAGCAGTGCTTAGAGCAAGATAATAACATGCTACAGGAACATATCATGGCAAAGCAAGGCATGGAATGAAACTACACAAAGCATATAAGAAAAGTCCCTTACTGACCATAAGCCAAAAGGGATCAGAAAATACAATGGCAACCATGTGAACATAGCAACTTACGTTAACAGATTCAAACTTAGCAGAAAACTGGAACATGGCAAAACAGATTCACGTAGGCAAGTTTACAAGCTCGATGCACTCACCACAAGGCATTGCATGACAAACTAAGCATACACCCAGAAAGTAGACATGTCATAGACGCTAAACATGGCAAGAACAACCTCATAGCATGCACGGATCAACTACAACAACCTCGGCAAAGTTGCTTAACATGTAAACAATCTGCCAGGAATATTTTATAGCAAAAGTAGAGCTCGATTGAGTCAAGCTAGGATGCTCCATAATTGCAAACAAAGACATGGATTGATAGAGCATAACAATATCTCAAAATCATCCTTACTTAACATGCTCAAAAGAGGCATGGATCACTCTGTAGCAACATGAATACATGGCATAAAAATAACAGCAGGAAAAGGACTTAGTGAAATTCTAAGTCCCTGAAATCAGCAACATCACGAGAGCTACTTTGCATGCTTGTGCTAGTCACCACAATGATCACCAAAATACATGGCATACACCCCTGTAAAAGATGGCATGGCATATAACAAAACACATGTAGATCTCATACTCATATGTAGCACACATTAATCATGGCAAAAATGACAAATGTCCATAAACTGATAAGAATCAGCACCTAACATTACATAGCACTCTTGCAACAACATTTAGGGCATCAAGATGAGCTCAAATGAACATGGTGCAATAGAATGAAATGAAGAGGACATCGAGACGAACAATTTGATATGCTACACGCATGAATTGGAGCAACGGTGATGAAGTTATGACATGATGAATATGGCATGAAAATATGCAGATCTGGGGACTTAGTCGAAATATACCCCTCCGAGAAGTCAACGGGATGGAGCGGTGCGGGACGACGAGATCCGGAACAGAGGGTGCCGTTTGGTTGGACGAATTGGTGGATCTGGTCCCGATCCACCAGACCTCGCCGGAGAAGATCGCCGGAGACGGGGGAGACGGCCGGAGTTCGCGGGGATGGCGGAGGAGGATGTCGGGGCCGACCGGATCTGGCGCTACGGAGCCGTGGAGGTGCGCCGGCGAGGTCGCGCGGTGGAGGCGGTGGCCGGGCGGCAGCGGAGAAGCGGCGGAGCGGCGAGTGGGGCGGCGGCCGCGGGAGGCGCACGCGAAGGCGGCGGCGAAGGCCGGCTGCGGCGCGGGGCACTGGGCGGCGTGCGCGGCGCATGCGGCGGCGGCGGAGACGACGGCGCGGGGCGGAGCTCCGGCAAGAAGATGGCGGCGGCGGATGGAGGCGCGCGTGGCGTGGGCTCGGGCGGGCGGCGGCGCTGGCGGTTCGGGCTGGGCGGGCCGGCCTCGGGCCCAGCAGCGAAGTGGGGCGGCGCGCGAGCTGATGTGGCGGGCGCCGGTTGGCTGCGGCGGCGGGGAAGGTGACGTGGCGCCTTCGGGTTGGTTGGAGTGAGGTTGCGGCTGGACATGTCCGGCGCGGATGGACATGTCCGGCGGCGCGAGGAGGAAGATGACTAGGGTTTCGTCCGCGAATTTTTGGAGGGGATCACATATATATAGGTAGAGGGAGCTAGGAGAGTCCAAATTAGGTGTGGTTTTCGGCCACGCGATCGTGATCGAACGACCGAGATGATGGAGGGGGTTTAGGTGGGTTTTGGGCCACTTTGGAGGGGTGTTGGGCTGCAACACACACGAGGCCTTTATGGTTCCTCGGTTAACCGTTGGAGTATCAAACGAAGTCCAAATGGCACGAAACTTGGCAGGCGGTCTACCGGTAGTAAACTAAAGCTGCTTGGCAAGTCTCGGTCCAATCCAAGAACGTTTAACACCCGCACACGAAAAGAGGTAAAAGGGGACACCAGAGGACATAGGAGCGCCGGATTACAAAACGGACAACGGGGAAAAAGCTCGGATGCATAAGACGAACATGTATGCAAATGCTATGCACATGATGACATGATATGAAATGCATGACACGCAAACAAATGACAAGGAAACAAGAGCGAATAACTGGAAGACACCTGGCACATCAGTCTCAGGGCGTTACAACACTCCACCACTATGAGAGGATCTCATCCCAAGATCTAGAATGGCACCGGAGGGAAAAACGGAAGAGAAAGAGAAGAGGTAAAACTAAGTTGCTTCGTTGACAAACGAGTAAAACCAAGAACCTAGAGAGTGTTGGGAACGTAGTAATTTCAAAAATTTCCTACGCACACGCAAGATCATGGTGATACATAGCAACGAGAGGGGAGAGTGTTGTCCACGTACCCTCGTAGACCGAAAGCGGAAGCGTTAGCACAACGCGGTTGATGTAGTCGTACGTCTTCACGATCCGACCGATCAAGTACCGAACGCACGGCACTTCCGAGTTCTGCACACGTTCAACTCGATGACGTCCCTCAAACTCCGATCCAGCCGAGTGTTGAGGGAGAGTTTCATCAGCACGACGGCGTGGTGACGGTGATGATGTTCTATCGACGCAGGGCTTCTCCTAAGCACCGCTACGATATGACCGAGGTGGATTATGGTGGAGGGGGGCACCGCACAAGGCTAAGAGATCAAGAGATCAATTTGTTGTGTCTTTGGGGTGCCCCCTGCCCCCGTATATAAAGGAGTGGAGGAGGGGGAGGGCCGAACCTCTCTATGGCGCGCCCTAGGGGAGTCCTACTCCCACCGAGAGTAGGATTCCTCCTTTCCTAGTAGAACTAGGAGCCCTTCCAAGTAGTAGGAGTAGGAGGGAAGGAAAGGGAAGGGAAAAGGAGAAGCAACGAAGGGGGCGCCCCCCCTCCCTAGTCCAATTCGGACCAGCCCATGGGGAGGGGTGCGGCCACCCTTTGAAGCCTTTCTCTCCTTTCCCGTATGGCCCATTAAGGCCCAATACGAATTCCCATAACTCCCCGGTACTTCCGAAAATACCCGAATCACTCGGAACCTTTCCGATGTCCGAATATAGTCGTCCAATATATCGATCTTTACGTCTCGACCATTTCGAGACTCCTCGTCAAGTCCCCGATCTCATCCAGGACTCCGAACTCCTTCAGTACATCAAAACACATAAACTCATAATATAACTATCATCGAACTTTAAGCGTGCGGACCCTACGGGTTCGAGAACTATGTAGACATGACCGAGACACGTCTCCGGTCAATAACCAATAGCGGAACCTGGATGCTCATATTGGCTCCTACATATTCTACGAAGATATTTATCGGTCAAACTGCATAACAACATACATTGTTCCCTTTGTCATCGGTATGTTACTTGCCCGAGATTTGATTGTCCGTATCTCAATACCTAGTTCAATCTCATTATCGGCAAGTCTCTTTACTCGTTCCATAATACATCATCCCGCAACTAACTCATTAGTTGCAATGCTTGCAAGGCTTAAGTGATGTGCATTACCGAGAGGGCCCAGAGATACCTCTCCGATAATCGGAGTGACAAATCCTAATCTCGAAATACGCCAACCCAACAAGTACCTTCGGAGACACCTGTAGAGCACCTTTATAATCACCCAGTTACTTGTGACGTTTGGTAGCACACAAAGTGTTCCTCTGGTAAACGGGAGTTGCATAATCTCATAGTCATAGGAACATGTATAAGTCATGAAGAAAGCAATAGCAACAAACTAAACGATCAAGTTCTATGCTAACGGAATGGGTCAAGTCAATCACATCATTCTCCTAATGATGTGATCCCGTTAATCAAATGACAACTCATGTCTATGGTTAGGAAACATAACCATCTTTGATCAACGAGCTAGTCAAGTAGAGGCATACTAGTGACACTCTGTTTGTCTATGTATTCACACATGTATTATGTTTCCGGTTAATACAATTCTAGCATGAATAATAAACATTTATCATGATATAAGGAAATAAATAATAACTTTATTATTGCCTCTAGGGCATATTTCGTTCAGTCTCCCACTTGCACTAGAGTCAATAATCTAGTTCACATCGCCATGTGATACCAATAGTTCACATCACCATGTGATTAACACCCATAGTTCACATCGACATGTGACCAACACCCAAAGGGTTTACTAGAGTCAATAATCTAGTTCACATCGCTATGTGATTAACACCCAAAGAGTACTGAGGTGTGATCATGTTTTGCTTGTGAGAGAAGTTTAGTCGATGGGTCTGCCACATTCAGATCCGTAAGTATTTTGCAAATTTCTATGTCAACAATGCTCTGCACAGATCTACTCTAGCTAATTGCTCCCACTTTCAATATGTATCCAGATTGAGACTTTGAGTCATCTGGATCAGTGTCAAAACTTGCATCGACATAACCCTTTACGACGAACCTTTTGTCACCTCCATAATCGAGAAACATATCCTTATTCCACTACGGATAATTTTGACCAATGTCCAGTGATCTACTCCAAGATCACTATTGTACTCCCTTGCAAAACTCAGGGGAGGGTATACAATAGGTCTGGTACACAGCATGGCATACTTTATAGAACCTATGGCTAAGGCATAGGGAATGACTTTCATTCTCTCTCTATCTTCTGCCGTGGTTGGGTTTTGAGTCTTACTCAACTTCACACCTTGTAACACAGGCAAGAACTCCTTCTTTGACTGTTCCATTTTGAACTACTTCAAAATCTTGTCAAGGTATGTACTCATTGAAAAACTTATCAAGCATCTTGATCTATCTCTATAGATCTTGATGCTCAATATGTAAGCAGCTTCACCAAGGTCTTTCTTTGAAAAACTCCTTTCAAACATTCCTTTATGCTTTGCAGAATAATTCTACATTATCTCCGATCAACAATATGTCATTCACATATACTTATCAGAAATGTTGTAGTGCTCCCACTCACTTTCTTGTAAATACAGGCTTCACCGCAAGTCTGTATAAAACTATATGCTTTGATCAACTTATCAAAGCGTATATTCCAACTCCGAGATGCTTGCACTAGTCCATAGATGGATCGCTGGAGCTTGCATATTTTGTTAGTACCTTTAGGATTGACAAAACCTTCTGGTTGCATCATATACAACTCTTCTTTAATAGACCCATTAAGGAATGCAGTTTTGTTTATCCATTTGCCAGATTTCATAAAATGCGGCAATTGCTAACATGATTCGGACAGACTTAAGCATAGATACGAGTGAGAAACTATCACCGTAGTCAACACCTTGAACTTGTCGAAAACCTTTTTGCGACAATTCTAGCTTTGTAGATAGTAACACTACTATCAGCGTCCGTCTTCCTCTTGAAGATCCATTTAATCTCAATGGCTCGCCGATCAATGGGCAAGTCAATCAAAGTCCATACTTTGTTCTCATACATGGATCTCATCTCAGATTTCATGGCCTCAAGCCATTTCGCGGAATCTGGGCTCATCATCGCTTCCTCATAGTTCGTAGGCTCGTCATGGTCAAGTAACATGACCTCCAGAACAGGATTACCGTACCACTCTGGTGCGGATCTCACTCTGGTTTACCTACGAGGTTCGGTGGCAACTTGATCTGCAGTTACATGATCATCATCATTAGCTTTCTCACTAATTGGTGTAGTAGTCACAGGAACATATTTCTGTGATGAACTACTTTCCAATAAGGGAGCAGGTACAGTTACCTCATCAAGTTCTACTTTCCTCCCACTCACTTCTTTCGAGAGAAACTCCTTCTCCAGAAAGGATCCATTCTCAGCAACAAATGTCTTGCCTTCGGATATGTGATAGAAGGTGTACCCAACAGTTACTTTTGGGTATCCTACGAAGACGCACTTCTCCGACTTGGGTTTGAGCTTATCAAGATGAAACTTTTTCACATAAGCATCGCAACTCCAAACTTTAAGAAACGACAACTTTGGTTTCTTGCCAACCATAGTTCATACTATGTCGTCTCAACGGATTTAGATGGTGCCCTATTTAACGTGAATGCAGCTATCTCTAATGCATAACCCCAAAACAATAGTGGTAAATCGGTAAGAGACATCATAGATCGCACCATATCTAATAAAGTATGGTTACGACGCTCGGATACACCATTATACTGTGGTGTTCCAGGTGGCATGAGTAGTGAAACTATTTCACATTGTTTTAACTGAAGGCCAAACTCGTAACTCAAATATTCTCCTCCACGATCAGATCGTAGAAACTTTATTTTCTTGTTATGATGATTTTCCACTTCACTCTGAAATTATATGAACTTTTCAAATATTTCAGACTTTTGTTTCATCAAGTAGATATACTCATATCTTCTCAAATCATCTGTGAAGATCAGAAAATAATGATACCTGTCGTGGGCTTCAATATTCATCGGACCACATACATCAGTATGTATGATTTCCAACAAATCTATTGCTCGCTCCATTGTTCCAGAGAATGGAGTCTTAGTCATCTTGCCCATGAGGCATGGTTCGCAAGCATCAACTGATTCATAATCAAGTGATTCCAAAAGCCCATCAGCATGGATTTTCTTCATGCGCTTTACACCAATATGACCTAAACGGCAGTGCCACAAATAAGCTGCACTATCATCATTAACTTTGCATCTTTTTGGCTTGAATATTATCAATATGTGTATCACTATGATCGAGATCCAACAAACCATTTTTGTTGGTGTGTATGAACATCGAAGGTTCTATTCATGTAAATAGAACAACAATTGTTCTCTAACTTAAATGAATAACCGTATTGCAATAAACATGATCAAATCATATTTATGCTCAACGTAAACACCAAATAACACTTATTTAGGTTCAACACTAATCCCGAAAGTATAGGGAGTGTGCGATGATGATCATATCAATCTTGGAACCAATTCCGACACACATCGTCACTTCATCCTTAACTAGTGTCTGTTCATTCTGTAACTCCTGTTTCGAGTTGCTAATTTTAGCAACCGAACAAGTATCAAATACTCAGGGGCTACTATAAACACTAGTAAGGCACACATCAATAACCTGTATATCAAATATACCCTTTGTTCACTTTGCCATCTTTCTTATCCACCAAATATTCACGGAATTTCCGCTTCCAGTGATCATTTCCTTTGCAGTAGAAGCACTCAGTTTCAGGCTTTGGTCCAGCTTTGGGCTTCTTCACGGGAGTGACAACTTACTTGTCATTCTACTTGAAGTTCCCTTTCTTTCCCTTTGCCCTTTTCTTGAAACTAGTGTTCTTGTCAATCATCAACACTTGATGCTCTTTCTTTATTTCTACCTTCGTCGATTTCAACATCACGAAGAGCTCGGGAATTGTTTTCGTCATCCCATGCATACTATAGTTCATCACGAAGTTCTAGTAACTTGGTGATGGTGACTAGAGAACTCTGTCAATCACTATCTTATCTGTAAGATTAACTCCCACTTGATTCAAGCGATTGTAGTACCCAGACAATCTGAGCATATGCTCACTGCTTGAGCTATTCTCCTCCATCTTTTAGCTATAGAACTTGCTGGAGACTTCATATCTCTCAACTCGGGTATTTTCTTGAAATATTTAACTTCAACTCCTAGAACATCTCATATGGTCCATGACGTTCAAAATGTCTTTGAAGTCCCGATTGTAAGCCATCAAGCATGGTGCACTAAACTATCAAGTAGTCATCATATTGAGCTAGCCAAACGTTCATAACGTCTGCATCTGCTCCTGCAATAGGTGTGTCACCTAGCGGTGCATCAAGGACATAATTCTTCTATGCAGCAATGAGGTTAATCCTCAGATCACGGATCTAATCCGCATCATTGCTACTAACATTTTTCAACATAGTTTTCTCTAGGAATATATAAAAATTAAAACAGTGGAGCTAAACGCGAGCTATTGATCTACAACATAGATATGCAAATACTACCAGGACTAAGTTCATGATAAATTAAAGTTCAATTAATCATATTACTTAAGAACTCCCACTTAGATAGACATCCCTCTAATCATCTAAGTGATCACGTGATCCAAATCAACTAAAGCATAACCGATCATCATGTGAAATGGAGTAGCTTTCAATGGTGAACATCACTATGTTGGTCATATCTACTATATGATTCACGCTTGACCTTTCGGTCTCAGTGTTCCGAGGCCATATCTGCATATGCTAGGCTCGTCAAGTTTAACCTGAGTATTCTGCGTGTGCAAAAACTGGCTTGCACCCGTTGTAGATGGACGTAGAGCTTATCACACTCGATCATCACGTGGTGTCTGGGCACGACGAACTTTGGCAACGGTGCATACTCAGGAGAACACTTTTATCTTGAAATTTAGTGAGAGATCATCTTATAAAGCTACCGTCGAACTAAGCAAAATAAGATGTATAAAAGATAAACATCACATGCAATCAAAATATGTGACATGATATGGCCATCATCATCTTGTGCCTTTGATCTCCATCTCCAAAGCATCGTCATGATTTCCATCGTCACCGGCATGACACCATGATCTCCATCATCTTCATCTATATCAATGTGTTGTCACATGGTCGTCTTGCCAACTATTGCTCTTGCAACTATTGCTATCGCATAGCGATAAAGTAAAGCAATTATTTGGCGCTTGCATCTTATGCAATAAAGAGACAACCATAAGGCTTCTGCCAGTTGCCGATAACTTCAACGAAACATGATCCTCTTATACAACAACTTATACCTCATCACGTCTTGACCATATCACATCACAACATGCCCTGCAAAGACAAGTTAGATGTCCTCTACTTTTTTGTTGCAAGTTTTACGTGGCTGCTACGAGCTGAGCAAGAACCGTTCTTACCTACGCATCAAAACCACAATGATAGTTTGTCAAGTTGGTGCTGTTTTAACCTTCGCAAGGACCGGGCATAGCCACACTCGGTTCAACTAAAGTTGGAGAAACTGACACCCGCCGGCCACCTGTGTGCAAAGCACGTCGGTAGAACCAATCTCGCGTAAGCGTACACGTAATGTCGGTCCGGGCCGCTTCATCCAACAATACCGCCAAACTAAAGTATGATATGCTGGTAAGCAGTATGACTTATATCGCCCACAACTCACTTGTGTTCTACTCGTGCATATGACATCTACGCATAAAACCTGGCTCTGATGCCACTGTTGGGAACGTAGTAATTTCAAAAATTTCTTACGCACACGCAAGATCATGGTGATGCATAGCAATGAGAGGGAGAGTGTTGTCCACGTACCCTCGTAGACCGAAAGCGGAAGCGTTAGCACAACGCGGTTGATGTAGTCGTACGTCTTCACGATCCGACCGATCAAGTACCGAACGCACGGCACCTCCGAGTTCTACACACGTTCAACTTGATGACGTCCCTCGAACTCCGATCCAGCCGAGTGTTCAGGGAGAGTTTCATCAGCACAACGGCGTGGTGACGTTGATGATGTTGTACCGATGCAGGGCTTCGCCTAAGCACCGCTATGATATGACCGAGGTGGATTATGGTGGAGGGGGGCACCGCACACGGCTAAGAGATCAAGAGATCAATTGTTGTGTCTTTGGGGTGCCCCCTACCCTTGTATATAAAGGAGTGGAGGAGGGGGAGGGCCGGCCCTCTCTATGGCGTGCCCTAGGGGAGTCCTACTCCCACCGGGAGTAGGATTCCCGCTTTCCTAGTAGAACCAGGAGCCCTTCCAAGTAGTAGGAGTAGGAGGGGAGGAAAGGGAATGGAAAAGGAGAAGGAAGGAAGGGGCCCCCCCTCCCTAGTCCAATTCGGACCAGCCCATGGGGAGGGGAGCGGCCACCCTTTGAGGCCTTTCTCTCCTTTCCCGTACGGCCCATTAAGGCCAAATATGAATTCCCGTAACTCCCCGGTACTCCCAAAAATACCCGAATCACTCGGAACCTTTCCGATATCCGAATATAGTCGTTCAATATATCGATCTTTACGTCTCAGCCATTTCGAGACTCCTCGTCATGTCCCCGATCTCATCCGGGACTCTGAACTCCTTCGGTACATCAAAACACATAAACTCATAATATAACCGTCATCGAACTTTAAGCGTGCGGACCCTACGGGTTCGAGAACTATGTAGACTTGACCGAGACACGTCTCCGGTCAATAACCAATAGCGGAACCTGGATGCTCATATTGGCTCCTACATATTCTACGAAGATCTTTATCGGTCAAACCGCATAACAACATACGTTGTTCCCTTTGTCATCGGTATGTTACTTGCCCGAGATTCGATCGTCGGTATCTCAATACCTAGTTCAATCTCGTTACCGGCAAGTTTCTTTACTCGTTCCGTAATACATCATCCGGCAACTAACTCCTTAGTTGCAATGCTTGCAAGGCTTAAGTGATGTGCATTACCGAGAGGGCCCAAAGATACCTCTCCTACAATCGGAGTGACAAATCCTAATCTCGAAATACGCCAACCCAACAAGTACCTTCGGAGACACCTGTAGAGCACCTTTATAATCACCCAGTTACGTTGTGACATTTGGTAGCACACAAAGTGTTCCTCTGGTAAACGGGAGTTGCATAATCTCATAGTCATAGGAACATGTATAAGTCATGAAGAAAGCAATAGCAACAAACTAAACGATTAAGTGCTATGATAATGGAATGGGTCAAGTCAATCACATCATTCTCCTAATGATGTGATCCCGTTAATCAAATGACAACTCATGTCTATGGTTAGGAAACATAACCATCTTTGATCAATGAGCTAGTCAAGTAGAGGCATACTAGTGACACTCTGTTTGTCTATGTATTCACACATGTATTATGTTTCCGGTTAATACAATTCTAGCACGAATAATAAACATTTATCATGATATAAGGAAATAAATAATAACTTTATTATTGCCTCTAGGGCATATTTCCTTCAGAGAGGTTATGCCATTTTGACAAAAGAAAACAACGGAGATGATCGAAGATGAAAACACTCCATTAGAAAGGAGGAACAAGGACCATTACGGATCCTTGTAGGTTGGCAGCCATAAGAAAAGGGTTGCAATGGACAAGACATACATGCAAGCACTCCGGTAGAAACGAGATGTACAAGGAATGATAAAATCAATTACGACAACACTCCGGTTGGGAATGGATGCAAAACTTGATAGGATAAGAGAACTTGGATGAAGAACACGATACTCCGGTAGAATGGATAGGCACGAATAAAACATGATCCTCACCATTCGAGATGATGATTGAAAAGAGCAACATCACATAGCCTCCGGAAGAAATGAGAGAATGGAATGGAATGAACGGAGGAGAAAACAACATCTTCTACCTCAAATCAGCTTGAAAAGCATCTTTAGGAGAAGGGTCGAACGGAATTGTTGGAAAACCAACAACTAAAAGAGTAAGCTTGTTGTAGGCTTATAGAAAACATCTCAAAATTATGAGGTGAAATTCTGCCACTAATGGAAACAATAGATTGGATTGATATGAGTAAGACGAGAAACTTATTTCACCGGGAGGATAAACAAAGAACTTGGGTCATTTATGAACACCATAAATAGCAACAACCCTTAGGGAAAAGCTTTAGGTGAAACATGACACAAGATAACTCCAACGAAGAGGTTGATGGATTTAAAATACCTCATTCTTAACAACATGTGAATCATGAAACATGAACTCAAATTATCAAGAATGACATAATAACACCTCCAATGATACGGAAGAAAGAATTGCACTCCGGATTGCAAGATGAAGAAAACTTGAGCTCCTTAGAAAAGAATCTCGATGAAAACTTCGAGAAGGAATTAAATCCTTTATGAAACATCATGTAGAGCCTCCATGAAGAACACCGGTAACAAAAGAATGATCAAACGAAATGAAGGATGAAAAGAATAAGGTTGAAGCCTTGCAATGATTAGATGGATCTCCGTGGTGATATAATTGCGAGAGCTTGGAACTCTTGGAAAAGAAAAGATAAAGCATCTCGAACCGAGAATGTGATATGATGAACCTCCGGAATAAGGAATTAATCACTTGGATGAAACAAGAATAAGAATTGCACTATGCTTATCCTTCATCAATTAAATTGATGACAAACAATGGATTTGGCATACTACTTATTCTCGTAGAAAGGATTAAGATAGATATAGTGCAAACTTGAGGAGGTCTTCAACGAGCCACCGGTAGGATTGAAACAACGAATAAATTGATATGATAACAAAGGGAGAAGAATCTTGGAAGAACCACCGTAAGAATTGAAAATGAACGTAGCAAAGGCACAAATCACTGGGTAGAATTGGAAGAGCGAATGAAGATGCTTGAGAGAATTAGATACATGAGAACGAAGAGAATCATGAGCTAATAAGAGAAAACTTGAATGATGCACCGGTAAGATTTGGAGAATGATAGCTGAAAGCTAAGAATGAATAAATCTTCTGAAATGATGGGCTCCAGGAAATCAAACTAAAAAGACTCCTGAATTGCTCCGAATAGGTGGAAAGAATTCTCACAATTGAAAACAATTATGAGAGAATGGCAATAAGCTAGAACCATGGATCCTTGAGAGAAATGGATAAGATCTGGAGGAAAAACTCTTCTTAGGTCTTCAAAATCTGAGAATGACGACGAGAAACACCACCATGAATTATTTAGACACTCCGGAAGAATCAAAAGCGAAGAGGTTGAGTCAATGATGAAAAGAATTTGAAAGATGTTGGAGAAACCATCTGACTGATGATGAATCATTCTTACGTCAAACTTCGAAAAGTATTTGAGAATACATCCGGAAAAATTCGAAGAGTTAGGTAAGATCCTGGGAAAAGACCTGTGGGTTAGGGCCCACTCAAAAGAAATACCGTTGATGATTTAAAAGATAGATTGCGCCGGTTGAATTAAATGACTTGAATGAGATAACATCCTCGAAAGAGCTTGAACGAATGTAGAGTGGAAACACAAATCCTCAAGATATATTGAGCACTCTGGAACAATTGAATAGCGAGAAATGAATGAATATGAGGTGCACCGGCATGAGAACGTATTTGAAAACGAGGAAAAAGGTTATGATCAACAAAACTTGAATTGGATCCACCGGAGAAGAAAAAGAGCGAATAAATATAAACTTGAAACTCCGTTAGAATCTTCCTGAGAATCACCAGATAAGAACATTGATAGAAAAGAATGGAGAGGTTTCACATCACTAAAATGATAGTTGAATAAGAAAACCGATTCCTAGAAGAAAAAGGGTTGGGAGGGTGGGAAAAACAAAGGCAACTTGGGACGGATGAAACAAACACCATTGAGAAGAAATGATAATTGATCTTGCTGATGTTGAAATGATCGGATCCACTTGAAGAGAAACACGCGGTTGAAAGGATTGACATGGCAATCTCGATGATCAAGAAGGATTAGTATCCACATAGAAATATGAGAACGCCGCTTAGGAAAAGTATGGAATCAACACTTGACATTGAAGCAACTCGAATATCACAACTGAAAACAAAACAAAGGATTGGCTTGCAGAATAAGCCGGAACAAACATAAGATAGAGATTTCGTCCGACGTTTTCATGGTGGGGCCCACACGGGCTCGATCGTATAGCACCATCATGTACAAGGCAGTGCACATGACATACGAAGCGTCCCCAAGTCAGCATAGCCAAGGACTCTTTAAGACACAACGAGACCACTGTAAAACCAACCGTGGATAGGCGGACCACTAGACGTCGAACCCCAATTTCATATCATACATCTGTCGGAAAGATATCCTAAGAGCTACTTGAATTCCCACTTATAAACTCCCGAACCTTTCCGGTTATGCAATCAGGTGTTGGGGATACAGGGAAGCATAATATCTCACCCAAAACTAGCAAATCCTACATCCAGCTGTATCCATCCTTCAACACATAACCAAGAAACCTTCGAAAATCATTTACCTCAACCTTCGAAAAGCATCCGTTATACGAGTTATGGCAATACTCCCGAACTCCCGCCCCAGTACTGGGTGGCATCGAGGTTATCTCACCAACAACTGCATAAAAGAGATTTTCGATGTCGGCGAAACTTAGGTATTCCAGAACTGCAACGATAAAATTGTGACGACAACACCTCGGAGCTCAACTCCCCGGGACACTGCCACAACCCCTAAATGTCAGGAGGCGCCAAGAACAATGTTCTCGTCACAAAACCATCGGAACGATTCCAAGATACCCACGTGATCCTAAAAAAATTTAGTGAAATTTGAGGAGAGAATTGTCAAAACTCTACGTCAGGAGGCCTCACCAGAGCGATGAAGGGATTGAGGAGTAAAAAGAATCCTACTCTCCGATATATATAATCCTAAATGACTCAAAACATTTTTCTAGACTCAACAACGCCAACGATTCAATCAAGCAAGGGGCTCCTAAGTCGGGGAAGGCTCTGATACCAACTTGAAACACCCACGTGTCGGAGCACGACTTAGAGGCATAACCGCATTGTAGGCAATGTCGCAAGAGGGGTAATCTTTACACACCCCATGTACTGAATAAGAAAGAGGTACAGAGTTGGCTTACAATCGCCACTTCACACAATACATAAATATAGCATTACATCATCCAGATGCTAACTAGGTCTGACTACGGAACCAAAATAAAAGAAGACTACCCCTAATGCTACAGATATCCGATCGCCCCGACTGGGCTCCACTACTGATCAACTGGAAACAAAACATCACAACGAACAAGATCTTCATCAAGCTCCTCCTTGAGCTCGGTTGTGTCACCTGCACGGTATCATCGGCACCTGCAACTGGTTTTGGAAGTAATATTTGAGTCAAGGGGACTCAGCAATCTCACACCCTCGTGATCAAGACTATTTAAGCTTATAGGTAGGGGTAAAAGGTATGAGGTGGAGCTGCAGCAAGCACTAGCATATATGGTGGCTAACTTACGCAAAAGAGAGCGAGAAGAGAAGCAAAGCACGATCGAGAATCTATGATCAAGAAGTGATCCTAGACTACTTACGTTCAAGCATAACTCCAACACCGTGTTCACTTCCCGGACACCGCCGGAAAGAGAACATCACGGCTACACACGCGGTTGATGCTTTTTAATTAAGTTAAGTTTCAAGTTTTCTACAACCGGACATTAACAAATTCCCATCCGCCCATAACCGTGGGCACGGCTTTCGAAAGTTCAAATCCCTGCAGGGGTGTCCCAACTTAGCCCATCACAAGCTCTCACGGTCAACGAAGGATATTCCTTCTCCCAGGACGGCCTGATCAGACTCGGAATCCCGGTTACAAGACATCTCGACAATGGTAAAACTAAACCAGCAAAGCCACCCGATATGCCGACAAATCCCGATAGGAGTCGCACGTACCTCGTTCTCAGGGCAACACCGGATGAGACTAGCTACGAGTAAAACCAACCCTCAAGTTTCCCTGAGGTGGCACCGCAGGCAGCTCAGTTCGGACCAACACTCAGAGGAGCACTGGCCCGTGGGGGGGGGTTAAAATAAAGATGACCCTCGGGCTCCGGAAACCCAAGGGGAAAAGGCTAGGTTGTTAGTGCGAATG
Source organism: Triticum urartu (assembly GCF_003073215.2). Lineage (NCBI taxonomy): Eukaryota > Viridiplantae > Streptophyta > Magnoliopsida > Poales > Poaceae > Triticum > Triticum urartu. The sequence goes on along the minus strand of NC_053028.1, from coordinate 441,044,402 downwards.
GTAAAACCAAGGTTGGGCCTTGCTGGAGGAGTTTTATTCAAAGCGAACTGTCAAGGGGTTCCCATTATAACCCAACCGCGTAAGGAACACAAAATCAAGGAACATAACACCGGTATGACGGAAACTAGGGCGGCAAGAGTGGAACAAAACACCAGACATAAGGCCGAGCCTTCCACCCTTTACCAAGTATATAGATGCATTAATTAAATAAGATATATTGTGATATCCCAACAATAACCATGTTCCAACATGGAACAAACTCCAATCTTCACCTGCAACTAGCAACGCTACAAGAGGGGCCGAGCAAAGTGGTAACATAGCCAAACAATGGTTTGCTAGGACAAGGTGGGTTAGAGGTTTGACATGGTAATATGGAAGGCATGATAAAGCATGTGGTAGGTATCGTAGCATAGGCATAGCAAAAGAGCAAGCATCTAGCAAGCAAAGATAGAAGTGATTTCGAGGGTATGGTCATCTTGCCTGCAAAGTTCTCCGAGAAGACGAAAGCTTGATCCTCGAAAACGTACTCAACGGGTTCCTCGAACACGAACTCGTCTCCCGGCTCTACCCAAGACAAGAACACAAGCAAAGGAAACAACAATCAACCACGGTGCAATGCGCAAGCAACATGATGCAAAACATGGCATGATATGAGGGAAGTGATATGCAATGCATATGCATGCTCCGTAAAGGAAAGATTGAACCTGGCCCCAACTTGGAAAACCAAGAGTGCCTTTGAAAGATGAGTTGATTTCGGTCGAAATCAATATAAAGATCATCGGAAACGGATGCACGGTTTGCAAATGGCAAGCAAAACAATAATGGCGCAAAGCTGCGATTAACAGCACGAGGCCATCTAGATGCATCAAGAAGAACAAGCTACTGCACTCTAACATAACAACAAAGCACATGGCAGTGATCCACTCAAGATGCTTGACAAAAGATGAACACTGAGCTACAGCTAAATCACTCAATAGCAGGTTCAAACAAGCATGGCAAAAGTGCAAAAGATATCAGGTTACAGACTTAGTGAAAATAACAACATGGCAGGATTTAACATCAGGAAGCAGTGCTTAGAGCAAGATAATAACATGCTACAGGAACATATCATGGCAAAGCAAGGCATGGAATGAAACTACACAAAGCATATAAGAAAAGTCCCTTACTGACCATAAGCCAAAAGGGATCAGAAAATACAATGGCAACCATGTGAACATAGCAACTTACCTTAACAAATTCAGACTTAGCAGAAAACTGGAACATGGCAAAACAGATTCACGTAGGCATGTTTACGAGCTCGATGCACTCACCACAAGGCATTGCATGACAAACTAAGCATACACCCAACAAGTAGACATTTCATAAACGCTAAACATGGCAAGAACAACCTCATAGCATGCACGGATAAACTACAACAACCTCGGCAAAGTTGCTTAACATGTAAACAATCTGCTAGGAACATTTTATAGAAAAAGTAGAGCTCAATTGAGTCAAGCTAGGGTGCTCCATAATTGCAAACAAAGACATGGATGGATAGAGCATAACAATATCTCAAAATCATCCTTACAGAACATCCTCAAAAGAGGCATGGATCACTCTGTAGCAACATGAATACATGGCATAAAAATAACAACAGGAAAAGGACTAGTGAAATTCTAAGTCCCTGAAATCAGCAACATCACGAGAGCTACTTTGCATGCTTGTGCTAGTCACCACAATGATCACAAAAATACATGGCATACACCCCTGTAAAGATGGCATGGCATATAACAAAACACATGTAGAGCTCATACTGATATGCAGCACACATTAATCATGGCAAAAATGACAAATGTCCATAAACTGATAAGAATCAGCACCTAACATTACATAGCACTCTTGCAACACCATTTAGGGCATCAATATAAGCTCAAATGAACATGGTGCAATGGAATGAAATAAAGAGGACATCGAGACGAACAATTTGATATGCTACACGCAAGAATCGGAGCAACAGTGATGAAGTTGTGACACGATGAATATGGCATGAAAATATGCAGATCTGGGGACTTAGTGGAAATATACCCCTCCGAGAAGTCAACGGGATGGAGCGGTGCGGGACGACGAGATCCGGAACAGAGGGTGCCGTTTGGTTGGACGAACTGGTGGATCTGGTCCCGATCCACCGAACCTCGCCGGAGTCGGGGGAGACGGCCGGAGTTCGCGGGGATGGCGGAGGAGGACGTCGAGACCGACCGGATCCGGCGCTACGGGGCCGTGGAGGTGCGCCGGCGAGGTCGCGCGGTGGAGGCGGTGGTCGGGCGGTGGCGGAGCGGCGAGCGGGGCGGCGGCCGCGGGAGGCGCTCGCGAAGGCCGGCTGCGGCGCGGGGCGCTGGGCGGCGTGTGCGGCGCATGCGGCGGCGGCGGAGATGGCGGCGCGGGGCGAAGCTCCGGCAAGAAGAAGGCGGCGGCGGACGGAGGCGCGTGAGGCGCGGGCTCGGCCGGGCGGTGGCGCTGGCGGTTCAGGCCAGGCTGGCCTCGGGCCCCGCAGGCCCGGCGGCGAAGTGGGGCGGCACACGCGCTGATGTGGCGGGCGCCGGTTGGCTGCGGCAGCGGGAAGGTGACGTGGCGCCTTCTGGTTGGTCGGAGTAAGGTGGCGGCTGGACATGTCCGGCGCGAATGGACATGTCCGGCGGCGCGAGGAGGAAGATGACTAGGGTTTCGTCCGCGAATTTTTGGAGGGGATCACATATATATAGGTAGAGGGAGCTAGGAGAGTCCAAATGAGGTGCGGTTTTCGGCCACGCGACCGTGATCGAACGACCGAGATGATGGAGGGGGTTTTGGGCCACTTTGGAAAGGTGTTAGGCTGCAACACACACAAGGCCTTTACGGTTCCTCGGTTAACCGTTGGAGTATCAAATGAAGTCCAAATGGCACGAAACTTGATAGGCGGTCTACCGGTAGTAAACCAAGGCCTCTTGGCAAGTCTCGGTCCAATCCGAGAACGTTTAACACCCGCACATGAAAAGAGATAAAAGGGGACACTGGAGGACATAGGAGCGCTGGATTGCAAAACGGACAACGGGGAAAAAGCTCGGATGCATAAGACGAACATGTATGCAAATGCTATGCACATGATGACATGATATGAATCGCATGACACACAAACAAATGTCAAGGCAACAACAGCGAATAACTGGAAGACACCTGGCACATCGGTCTCGGGGCGTTACACCTAGCTAGGCATAAAAGCAAGGATAGATCTAGGTATTGCCATCTTTGGTAGGCAATCCATAAGTGGCTCTCATAATAGATTCATATGGTAATTTAATTTTATTTCTAGGGAAGTGTCCCATGCCTTTCCTTAACGGAAATTGGAATCTAATATTCCCTTCCTTCATATCAATAATTGCACCAATCATTCTAAGGAAAGGTCTACCAAGAATAATAGAACATGAAGGATTGCAATCTATATCAAGAACAATGAAATCTACGGGCACATAATTCCTATTTGCAACAATAAGAACATCATTAATCTTTCCCATAGGTTTCTTGATAGTGGAATCCGCAAGGTGCAAGTTTAAAGAAGAATCATCACAAATCACACAAACCACACAATGTTTTTGGGATCATGGAAACACTAGCACCCAAATCACACAAAGCATAGCATTCATGATATTTAATTTTTATTTTAATTGTAGGTTCCCACTCATCATAAAGTTTTCTAGGGATAGAAACTTCCAACTCAAGTTTTTCTTCATAAGATTGCATCAAAGCATCAATGATATGTTTAGTAAAAGCTTTATTTTTACTATAAGCATGAGGAGAATCTAGCACGGATTGCAACAAGGAAATACAATCTATAAAGTAGCAATTATCATAATTAAATTCCTTGAAATCCAAGATAGTGGGTTCGTTGCTATCTAAAGATTTGACCTCTCCAATATCAATTTTTGCATCAAGATCTGAAAACTCCGAATCATTGGGACGCCTTCTAACTAAAGTAGACTCATCTCCAGTCCCATCATTATCAAGATTCATATTGCAAAACAAAGATTTAATAGGGGACACATCAATTACTTTTAGATCTTCATCTTTATTATCATGGAAACTAGAAGAACACGCTTTCACAAAGCAATCTTTTTTGCATGCATCCTAGCGGTTCTTTATTTGCACTCATCAATGGAAATTCTCATAGCTTTGAGAGACTCATTATATCGTGATTAGGTGGAATAGATCTAACTTTCAAAGAATCAACATGAAGAGAAATTATATCCATGTTCCTAGCCAACTCATCATCTTCAGCAATTTTTCTTCAATCAAAGCTTTGAAACTCTTTTGCGAACTAATAAATTCTTTAATATTAAATTCAAAATCAGAGGGAATATTATTATAATTTCCATAAGAATTGTTGTATGAATTACCATAATTATTAGAGGAATTACTAGGAAATGGCCTAGAATTAAATTACCTCTATATGCGTTGTTACCAAAATTGTTCCTACCAACAAAATTCACATCCAGAGATTCATTATCTATCCCTAATAATAAAGTACGGATTGACTCCGTGGGTTCACCGTCGTAATACGCTTTCTCCCGTGAATTTACGCTTCTTCCCATGAATTTTGTCTATCGTTTTTTTCACCGTGCGTATCCAAGGTGGTACTAAAATTACTTTCTCCTGTAGAGGACAATTTTGTTTATGTGCGCTTCAAACAAAGTGTGACCCATCGGAACTCCTGGCCCATGCGGCTATGTGTGGACATTTGAATTAATAAAATAAAATAAACAAAAACGGTGCGTATGTGGGATTTGATCCCTAGAACAAGGATTGACTCCGTGGGTTCACCGTCGTAATACGCTTTCTCCCGTGAATTTACGCTTCTTCCCATGAATTTTGTCTATCAGTTTTTTTTTCACCGTGCGTATCCAAGGTGGTACTAAAATTACTTTCTCCTGTAGAGGACAATTTCGTTTATGTGCGCTTCAAACAAAGTGCGTCCCGTCGGAACTCCTGGCCCATGCGGCTATGTGTGGACGTTTGAATTAATAAAATAAAATAAACAAAAACGGTGCGTATGTGGGATTTGATCCCTAGAACAAGGGGTTTGTTTCAAGTGCTTCTGCCAGTCGGGCTAGAGTAGTGCTTGTGATAGATACATGATTCAGAAAGATAAGTACTAACTTGAAGCAGCGACGCACGAAGTCTTTTTTCTAAAAAAAGCACACAAACCTTCCTGAAACTGCTCGGTCTCGAGGTTTTTTTATTTCTTGAGAAACTCGGTCGACCTGGCCCATGCGGCTTTGTGTGGGCGTTTGGATTAATAAAATAGAAAAAATTAAAAGAATGATGCGAGCCTGGGATTTGATCCCTCGAAAGAGGGGGTTGTATTCAACTGTTTCTACCAGTATGGTTGTTGGGTTTCGGCGTTATACATACTAACTAAAAGCAGGCACGCACGTATTCTTTGTCTGAGAAAAATGCATGAACTTTTCTTGAAACTGCTACATGGCTTGCTCGGTCGTGATATTTTTCTTTTTTTAGAAACTCGATCACGAGGTTGAGCACGTAAAAACACACGTACGCCATCCCTACTGGGCAACACAAAATTTCTCTTGTGGGCCGGAAGGCGTGTGAGTGCGCCTCTGGAAAAATTACATGCACCTTAATTTTACTTGTGGGCCGGAATTAGGGTTTTTGAGAACCAAGGTATCAATCCAGTTGGAGACCACACGTGAGTCACCTCGTACCTACACAAACAAATAAGAACCTCGCAACCAACGCGATAAAGGGGTTGTCAATCCCTTCACGGCCACTTGCAAGAGTGAGATCTGATAGAGATGATAATAATAAGATAAATATTTTTGGTATTTTTATGATATAGATTGAAAGTAAAGATTGTAAAATAAAATAGATTGGAAACTTGTATGATGGAAAATAGACCCGGGGGCCATAGGTTTCACTAGTGGCTTCTCTCAAGATAGCATAAGTATTATGGTGGGTGAACAAATTACTGTCGAGGAATTGATAGAAAAGAGAATAATTATGAGAATATCTAGGTATGATCATGTATATAGGCATCACGTCCGTGACAAGTAGACCGACTCCTGCCTGCATCTACTATTATTACTCCACACATCGACCGCTATCCAGCATGCATCTAGAGTATTAAGTTCATAAGAATGGAGTAATGCCTTAAGCAAGATGACATGATGTAGAGGGATAAACTCATGCAATATGATGTAAACCCCATCTTTTTATCCTCGATGGCAATAATACAATACGTTTCGTTTCCCTTTCTGTCACTGGGATCGAGCACCGCAAGATTGAACCCAAAGCTAAGCACTTCTCCTATTGCAAGAAAGATCAATCTAGTAGGCCAAACCAAACTGATAATTCGAAGAGACTTGCAAAGATAAACCAATCATACATAAAAGAATTCAGAGAAGATTCAAATATTGTTCATAGATAGACTTGACCATAAACCCACAATTCATCGGATCTCGACAAACACACCGCAAAAGAAGATTACATCGAATAGATGTCCAAGAGAATCGAGGAGAACTTTGTATTGAGATCCAAAGAGAGAGAAGTCATCTAGCTACTAGCTATGGACCCAAAGGTCTAAGGTAAACTACTCACACATCATCGGAGGGGCCATGGAGTTGATGTAGAGGCCCTCCGTGATCAATGACCCCTCCGGCGGAGCTCCAGAAAAGGCCCCAAGATGGGATCTCTTGGGTACATAAGGTTGCGGCACTGGAAATAGGGTTTCGTGGTGCTCTTGGATGTTTTCGGGGTATGTGAACATATATAGGAGGAAGAAGTAGGTCGGTTGAGCCATGAGGGGCCCACGAGGGGGAGGGCACGCCCAAGGGGGTAGGCGCGCCCCCTGCCTCGTGGTCGCCTCATTCGTTTCTTGACGTCCACTCCAAGTCCTCTGGATCACGTTTGTTCCAAAAATCACGTTCCCAAAGGTTTCATTCTGTTTGGACTCCGTTTGATATTCCTTTTCTGCGAAACACTGAAATAGGCAAAAAAAACGGCAATTTGGGCTGGGCCTCCGGTTAATAGGTTAGTCCCAAAAATAATATAAAAGCCTGCTGACATGCCTGGAGTTCCCAGGGGGCTGGCTGAGCACCGTCTACGAGTCGACCCAAAATTTAATCCTGTGAAAGAACATCTTCGACGGTCCGCCGTCCAGAAGAGGAAGGCCATTGGCGAGGAGGTGGCTCGGCTCTTAGCAGCGGAGTTCATCCAAGAAATTTACCACTCCGAGTGGCTCGCCAATGTTGTCATGGTCCCCAAGAAGGATAAGTCACTTCGCATGTGCATTGATTTCAAGCATATCAATCGGGCCTGCCCGAAAGATCATTTTCCTCTCCCCCGCATCGACCAGATAGTCGACTCGACTGCGGGATGTGAGCGTTTGTCTTTCCTAGACGCCTATTCCGGGTACCATCAGATCCGTCTGTACGGGCCCGACGAGATCAAAACAACTTTCATCACTCCATTCGGGTGCTTCTGTTATGTCACCATGCCGTTCAGCCTCAAGAATGCCGGAGCCACGTTCATGAGGATGATTCAGAAGTGTTTGCTCACTCAAATCAGTCGGAATGTGGAGGCATACATGGATGATATTGTGGTCAAGTCACGGAAGGGTTCCGACCTGCTGACTGACCTTGCTGAAACCTTTGCCAACCTCAGGAGGTATGATATCAAGCTCAATCCGTCAAAGTGCACGTTCGGAGTTCCAGGTGGGAAGTTACTCGGTTTTCTCGTTTCCGAACGGGGAATCGACGCCAATCCTGAAAAAATTGGTACTATACTCCGGATGAAACGTCATGTGTGTGTGCATGACGTCCAGAAGCTTACAGGATGCTTGGCCGCTTTAAGTCGATTCATCTCTCGCCTCGGTGAAAAGGCATTGCCTCTTTACCGACTAATGAAGAAGTCCGACAAGTTCGAGTGGACTCCAGAAGCTGATGCAGCGTTTACAGAGCTCAAAGCTCTGCTCTCCACCCAGCCGGTGCTTCCTGCCCCAATCGGCAAGGAGCCTTTGCTGATTTACATTGCAGCCACAGGACAAGTTGTCAGTACAGTACTTACAGTCGAGCGGGAAGAAGAAGGAAAGGCCTTCAAAGTTCAGCGCCCAGTATATTATGTTTCTGAAGTTTTGACTCCTTCAAAGCAAAGATATCCTCATTACCAGAAGCTTGTATATGGGATTTATATGACCACGAAGAAGGTTGCACATTACTTCTCTGATCATTCCATTACAGTCGTCAGCGACGCTCCACTATTAGAGATTTTGCACAACAGAGATGCAACTGGTCGAGTGGCCAAATGGGCGATTGAACTTCTTCCCCTAGATATCAAGTTTGAGGCAAAGAAAGCTATCAAGTCCCAAGCAATTGCAGATTTCGTCGTTGAGTGGATCGAACATCAACTTCCGACTCAAGTTCACTCGGAGCACTGGACCATGTTCTTCGATGGATCTAAGATGCTGAATGGTTCCGGTGCTGGGGTAGTATTGGTTTCCCCCCGAGGAGATAAGCTCAGATATGTTCTCCAGATTCACTTTGATTCCTCCAATAACGAAGCAGAATATGAAGCACTTTTGTATGGGTTGCGCATGGCCATTTCACTCGGCGTCCATCGCCTCATGGTCTATGGCGACTCAGATTTGGTGGTTAATCAGGTGATGAAAGAATGGGACGTCAGAAGTCCAGCTATGACTGGTTATTGCAATGCAGTGAGAAAGTTAGAGAAGAAATTCGAGGGGTTAGAGCTTCATCACATCCCCCGACTGAAAAATCAAGCGGCTGATGATTTGGCAAAGATAGGCTCCAAGAGAGAAGCCATCCCCAGCAATGTGTTTTCGGAACACATCCACTCGCCATTAGTCCAAGAAGATCCTTTTACAGATGAAGCCCCGCAGCCAAAGAGTGCCACAGATCCGACTGAAGTTGAAATTCTGGCAGTGGTCGACCTAATCATGGAAGTTTTGGCAATCACCCCTGACTGGACGATACCGTACATCGCGTATATCCTGAGAAAGGAACTCCCGGAGGACGAAGAAGAGGCTCGACAGATCGTCCGTCGATCCAAGGCCTTTACAGTCATAAAGGGACAGTTGTATAGAGAAAGCGCGACTGGAGTCGGTCAGAAGTGTATAACACCAGAAGAAGGTCAGATAATCCTTGATGATATCCACTCGGGGACCTGTGGTCATCATGCGTCCTCTCGGACCATTGTGGCTAAAGCATACCGAGCGGGATTTTACTGGCCAAGAGCGAATGAAATGGCAAAAGAGATAGTCGACAAGTGTGAAGGGTGCCAGTTCTACTCCAACACGTCGCACAAGCCTGCATCAGCCCTGAAGACCATTCCACTCGTCTGGCCCTTCGCTGTTTGGGGACTGGACATGGTTGGCCCATTGAGAACAGGCAGGAGCGGTTTCACACATGTGCTTGTGGCAGTCGACAAGTTTACCAAATGGATTGAAGCTAAGCCTATCAAGAATCTTGATGCTTGCGCTGCTATCAGTTTCATCAGAGAGTTAACATTCAGATATGGAGTCCCGCATAGCATCATCACCGACAATGGGTCAAACTTTGATTCAGACAAGTTCAGAGCTTTTTGCGCCTCTTAAGGCACACGAGTCGACTACGCATCAGTCGCCCACCGCCAGTCGAATGGACAAGCAGAAAGGGCAAATGGTCTGATTCTCAAAGGACTAAAGCCTCGGCTGATGCGTGATCTCAAGCACGCAGCAGGCGCTTGGGTCGACGAGCTTCCGTCGGTTCTGTGGGGATTGAGGACTACCCCGAATCGGTCGACTGGAAGAACTCCGTTCTTTCTGGTTTACGGAGCGGAAGCAGTCCTGCCGAGTGATCTATTTCACAATGCACCCCGAGTCGAGCTTTATACCGAAGATGAAGCAGAACAAGCCCGGCAAGATGTAGTCGACCTCCTGGAAGAAGAAAGAGAAATGGCTATGATCCGATCGACCATTTATCAGCAAGACTTGCGTCGATTCCATGCCAGAAATGTGAAGAGCCGAGCCTTCCAAGAAGGAGATTTGGTCCTCCAAGTGGATCAACAGAAACCACACAAGCTCGCTCCTACTTGGGAAGGTCCCTTCATCGTCACCAGAGTCCTCCACAATGGAGCGTATCACCTTTACAATATCGATCGCCAGATCGATGAGCCACGAGCTTGGAATGCAGAACTGCTCCGCCCCTTTCACACTTGAATTCTCACTCGGATGAGATGTAATAAGAAAAACTTCTGTAGTCTATTTATCAAAGACAAGAGTGTTACAAATTTTCCTATAATTGTTGTTGCTTTTGTTTGCGTGTGAAATCCCCCAGTGGGTGGCTTAGCTGCGAATCCATTTCGCCTGAGTTTGTAAAAAAAATCCTACCAAGTGGCGAGCCAGACTCCCACTCAGAGGCTTAGCTGCAGCTCAGTGCTCGCCTAAGTGTTTAAAAATCCTACCGAGTGGCGAGCCAGACTCCCACTCGGAGGCTTAGCTGCAGCCCAGTGCTCGCCTAAGTGTTTAAAAATCCTACCGAGTGGTGAGACAGACTCCCACTCGGAGGCTTAGCTGCAGCCCAGTGCTCGCCTAAGTGTTTAAAAATCCTACCGAGTGGTGAGCCAGACTCCCACTCGGAGGCTTAGCTGCAGCCCAGTGCTCGCTTAAGTGTTTAAAAATCCTACCGAGTGGAGAGCAAACCTCCCACTTGGAGGCTTAGCTGCAGCCCAGTGCTCGCCTAAGTGTTTAAAAATCCTACCGAGTGGTGAGCCAGACTCCCACTCGGAGGCTTAGCTGCAGCCCAGTGCTCGCCTAAGTGTTTAAAAATCCTACCGAGTGGAGAGCAAACCTCCCACGCGGAGGCTTAGCTGCAGCCCAGTGCTCGCCTAAATGTTTAAAAATAATACCGAGTGGTGAGCCAGACTCCCACTCGGAGGCTTAGCTGCAGCCCAGTGCTCTCCTAAGTGTTTAAAAATCCTACCGAGTGGAGAGCAAACCTCCCACTCGGAGGCTTAGCTGCAGCCCAGTGCTCGCCTAAGTGTTTAAAAATCCTACCGAGTGGTGAGCCAGACTCCCACTCGGAGGCTTAGCTGCAGCCCAGTGCTCGCCTAAGTGTTTAAAAATCCTACCGAGTGGATGGCAAACCTCCCACTCGGAGGCTTAGCTGCAGCCCAGTGCTCGCCTAAGTGTTTAAAAATCCTACCGAGTGGTGAGCCAGACTCCCACTCAGAGGCTTAGCTGCAGCCCAGTGCTCGCCTAAGTGTTTAAAAATCCTACCGAGTGGAGAGCAAACCTCCTACTCGAAGGCTTAGCTACAGCCCAGTGCTCGCCTAAGTGTTTAAAAATCCTACCGAGTGGTGAGCCAAACTCCCACTTAGAGGCTTAGCTGCAGCCCAGTGCTCGCCTAAGTGTTTAAAAATCCTACCGAGTGGAGAGCAAACCTCCCACTCGGAGGCTTAGCTGCAGCCCAGTGTTCGCCTAAGTGTTTAAAAATCCTACCGAGTGGTGAGCCAGACTCCCACTCGGAGGCTTAGCTGCAGCCCAGTGCTCGCTAAGTGTTTAAAAATCCTACCGAGTGGTGAGCCAGACTCCCACTCGGAGGCTTAGTTGCAGCCCAGTGTTCGCCTAAGTGTTTAAAAATCCTACCGAGTGGTGAGCCAGACTCGCACTCGGAGGCTTAGCTGCAGCCCAGTGCTCGCCTAAGTGTTTAAAAATCCTACTGAGTGGTGAGCGAACCTCCCACTCGGAGGCTTAGCTGCAGCCCAGTGCTCGCCTAAGTATTTAAAAATCCTACCGAGTGGTGAGCAGACCTCCCACTCGGGGGGCTTAGCTGCAGTCCAGTACTCGCCTAAGTTTGAAAAAACCCTACCGAGTGGAGAGCAGACCTCCCACTCGGGGGCTTAGCTGCAGTCCAGTACTCGCCTAAGTTTGAAAAATCCTACCGAGTGGATAGCAGACCTCCCACTCGGGGGCTTAGCTGCAGCCCAGTACTCGCCTAAGTTTGAAAAAATCCTACCGAGTGGAGAGCAGACCTCCCACTCGGGGGCTTAGCTGCAGTCCAGTACTCGCCTAAGTTTTTAAAATCCTACCGAGTGGAGAGCATACCTTCCACTGGGAGGCTTAGCTACAACCCAGTGCTCGCCTAAGTATGGAACACATCCCAATCCGCAAGGACGACGAGGTGCAAATCGACTGCTACCTTCTCCTTCAGAGTTGCACCACAAATACAAAGTTATTTCGAGTGAAGAACAAGTTCCACTCGACAGATAATTCATGAAGATATTCAACGATAAATCAAGTTCAGATAAGATCCAAAGGTTCTAGACCACAGATCAAAGTACTCGAGCCTCCAGCTCGACAGAGTTTAACGGTTACAAAATCCACTCGGCATTCCGAGGCAAATTTAAAATGAAGCATAAAAGTTTTTATTCCTCATGCGGAGGACTGGAAGGGGCGACGAACTCGTCCAAGTCGATCCCGTCTGCAATGCGAGTGGCAGCAGCAATGAAAGTCTCCATGAAGTCTTGAAAGTTGTGCTTCCTGGTATTGGCAACTTGGATGGCGGCCAACTTTTCTTCTCGCGCCTCCTTGCAGTGGACGCGGACCAGAGACAGAGCGACGGCAGCGCCACATCTAGCAGAAGATTTCTTCCATTCCGCCACTCGACCTGGGACTTCATTCAGTCGAGTCATCAGGGACTCGAGGTCATTCTAAAGCGTCGTCCTAGGCCAGAGCGACGTGTCGATCCGTGACATCGCAACCTTCAACCGAGCAAGATAGTCAACAACGCCGGCAACACGAGATTCCAGTCGGAGCACGTTCATAGCAGCCTCGTCCTTCACTGGAGAATTGATGGGGTCCAAGTATGTCTCCACTCGGCTGGTCTCCTCTTCGAAGTTCTGGCAGAATTCTATAAACACAATTCAAGGATAAGTCAGTGGCTCTACGCAGATTTGGTAACTGCAAGTCAGTCGGGCCGGAGTAATTACCCTCGAGCATGACGAACAGCTTCTTGGCGAGTCCACCGAGATAAGCCTCCAGATCATTCCTCTTCCCCGCCAGTTCACTTGCCTTGTCATTCAGAGCTATATTGCCATTCTTCAGACGGCTGGCCTCTCGATTAGCCGCGTCGAGAGCAGTTTTCAGCCTGGAGTTTTCCTTTTCAAGAGTACCGACTGAAGCCAGTTTTTCTTCAGCAAGCTTCGTTTTGTTCAGGGCCTCCTTCTGCGCTTCGGCAAGGTCTTGATCCTTCTTCTTCAGAGCCTCCTCCATTTTGTCTGCGAAACAGCAAGTGAGATCAACATCGAGGACAGCCAGAAAGAAAGGACAGTCGACAAAAGCTCACCAGCCATACCTTTTGCTTCGTCCCTCGCCTTCTGCGAGTTCTCCTGAGCAAGCTTCAAGGCAAGGTTCAGCTGGATCTGTTTGTTCTCCAACTCAGTGTAGCGAGCCACAAGTTCGCAGGTTTTCTGCAAAAAATCAGTCGACAGACATCCAAGATAAGTTGCTTCCGAGTAACCAAGAGACAATGATGGCGTTTCTAAGACTACAGCCGAATTAAAAACATTCGACAGTAGTCTCGGGGACTACACCCAGTGGGTTCACTCAGCGTGCCCCCACTTGTTCGACCAAAAAAAATCGATTGCCCGTAGCCGACCGTGTATAGTTCCATTCGACATGGCCTGACCAGACCGAGTGAAGAAGTTCAGCTAAAGCAACACAATATAAAGACAACAGTCGACTGCCAGCAGTCCACTGTAGTCTCGGGGACTACACCCAGTGGGTGCACTTAGCGTGCCCCCACTCGTCAAAAAGATTAATAGACACACCCAGTGGGCGTACAGATATAAAGATCTTCGGAAAAGAGATTCTTCAGATAGCATATCCTAACAGAACAAGCGGTGAATCGACTGACCTAGATGTTGCTCTGAAGAGCTGAGCTCACGTCATAAGCTGCTTGGCTGGCTTCCCGAACCACCTTCGCTTGCTCCATCATGATCCCCGCCTGGCGTATAGCCTCTTTAGCAGCACCCACTTGGTCCTCAGGGACGTGGTGTGTGGCAAAAAGCGAAGGCAGATTTGCAGTCGATGTCGAAGGCCGGACACTCGTCAGAGGTTCAGCGAAGATCACAGAAACCCGAGTGGTATCACCACCCTCCCGGACTGCGGCCTTAGGTGTCGGAGTAGTTTGTGGGGTCTTGCCAGCCGGCGCCCTCAGCGGCACTTCATCGTCATCATCGGGGAGGTCAATGACATGAGGAGGAGCTACAAGAAAAATCCAATCGACCGGAATTATAAGAAATCGTCAGTCGACTAAAAGCAGAGCATCAGTAATCGTACCGGGGTTGGAGGTAACAGCGTCTTCCATCTCTTGATCATCGTCCTTGGCGGAGATCTCCGAGGTGGCAGCACTGCAAATTTCGAAAGTCAGTCAGCTTATTCAATGAGTCGACCAAGAGTCTGTCACGTTCGACAAAGGAAAACAAATTCTACTATTACCCAGAAATGGTGGGGACAGTCATCTTCATCTTGGGCAGAGCCTTGGGCGGCTTGGACGGTGTCGCGCGTGGGTGCTTGGGAGCTTTTTCTGTCGGCGCTGGAGATGAGGTCCGAGGGCGCTTCGATGACTGCCCAACAGGGACAGTCGCCTTACCACATTCTCGCGCAGGGTCGTGTGTAAGCTTGGATCACCGTTCCGAGCGGGGAGGTTCGACTTCTTCCTCCTCCTCTTCACTGGAGTCGTCGTCGTCACCCCCCTCTCCTTCGCCGTCAGATTCCCACTCTTCTCCCTCGTCTCCACTTTCGCCTCCACTCGCCTCTCCTTCCTCAGCCTGCTCCTGTGCTCCATTGGGTGTCGAGTACATCTCAGTAGTGTCCTAGAGGACAACAAACGAGACAAAAGTCAATCGACTGATCCAAAAAGAACAAATAAAGAAAGCAAGATCACAGTCAAAAACGCAAGGTCAGACCTTGTCCACTTCATATGTTTGGTCGAGTGGAGGAATCCTCCTGGCTCCTCGGGGGTTGTCCTTGTTCCCTGTGATACTCGACAGCCACCCTCCCAACATCTTGTCAGTGACCTCCTCTGGGTGAATCCGAGTGGTGTCTTCGAGACCCGAGTACAGCCACATCGGGTGGTCACGAGCCTGAAGCGGTTGGATGCGCCTCCGAAGGAAGACTTCCAACAAATCCATGCCAGTCACACCCTCGCGGACAAGATGAACCACTCGACCGACCAGCACCTTGACTTGCGCCTTTTCCTCCGGCGTCACTTTCAGAGAGGCAGGTTTTTGTGCTTGATTCAGAGAAAAAGGGGGAAGCCCAGTCGACTGTCCTGGGGTCACCTGGTCTTTACAGTAAAACCAAGTCGACTGCCACCTACGGACTGACTCGGGAAAAGTGATAGACGGAAAGGAACTTTTTCCCCTCATCTGGATCGCCAGACCCCCGCACAGCTGGATCACCTGCATCCGTTCGTCACTTGACTTGGCCTTCTTGACCGACTGAGAGCGGCAAGTGAAGATGTGCTTGAAGAGTCCCCAATGGGGGCGGCAACCCAAGAAGTTTTCACACAAGGAAACGAAAGCAGCAAGATACACAATAGAATTGGGAGTAAAGTGATGGAGCTGCGCTCCGAAGAAGTTCAAGAAGCTCCGAAAAAAGGATGAGGAGGCAGAGAGAATCCACGATCGATATGGGTGGCGAGGAGGACGCACTCACCATCAAGAGGCTGGGGTTCAACTTCTTTCCCCGGGAGGCGCGCAGATTCGTGGGGAATGAATCCCCCCTCGACCAGATCATCGAGATCATCCTGCCGAATCACCGACGGCATCCAGTCGCCCTGGATCCAATCCTTGGGCAGAGCAGTCCTCGAGGAAGATCCGCCCCGAGCGGACTTCTTCCCCTTCCCCTGCACCGCCGCCTTCTTCGCACGCTCCAGAGCCGACGTCTTCTCCTTCACCATCGTCGTCGGCGAAGCTCGAACAGACCTACGGCACCAAGGTGGGAGCAGAGGTGGCGGAAGATCTTGTGAAGGAAGGGGGAAAAGTGAAGGCACACTGTTCGGGGGTCCCGAGCAGGTAGCTTATAAGAGGTCACTTCCGAGTGGCTGACTGGTAGGCCCAGGCAATCCCGTCAAATCTCACAATGGGCGCGCGTGGTACGTGGCGAAAAAGGTGGCGCGGGGATCGAGGAGCTTCCGTCCTATCCCATCCAATTACTGCGGCCGCCCCCGTCCCGCGCGCTTCCCGAAATTCAAATCCCGCAAAATCCGCGGGCCTCAGAACGACTCGTCAAACAGAAGATCCCTTTCACACCGTCACTCGGAACTTCACAAGTAAAGAAATTCACTCGACAAGAGGCCAAGAATGGATCAAGGCGACTGAAAGAAGTTGACGACGTCATCCGTGACAATTGATCCAAAACAAGATGTTCATATAACATGAAGAACCAGTCGGAAAGATCCCCAACTCCTTCCCCACTCGAACCTCGATCCATTCGGGGGCTAATGATGAAGCTATGTACCTAGGATAGGGGCATGGACCTGTCCTAAGTACCCTACCCAAGGACATCCCTAGAAGAAGTCACCTTTCAATCGACTTGGAGGTATCCCACTCGACAGATTCAAGACACTCGACCACGAAGCAATCACTCGACCAAATTCCAACCACTCGACTGCTAGGAGATCTAAAGTCACCCTGCACACAAAACGGTCGGTCATTAAGTAGCTTTTATGGTCATCATAGCACTTTATTAGGGGCGTTACCAGTAACCCCCAGTCTTAATGTACTTTAAACCTTGCATTACTGAGGGCTGGAGGGGCCTGGCGAACTCTATATAAGCCACCCCCCTCCTCAGTATCAAGGGTTGGCACCCCTGTTATTCATACACACATAATTCAGTCGACCGCCTCCGGGCACCGAGACGTAGGGCTGTTACTTCCTCCGAGAAGGGCCTGAACTCGTAATCCTCGTGTGCTTACAACTCCTCCATAGCTAAGATCTAGCCTCTCCATACATACCCCCCTACATCACTGTCAGAGTTAGAACCACGACAGTGCACGCACAGCCGTGCGATGCCTAGGCCGCATGGATGGTCGCACGCCAAGGCCACAGGCAAGCCGCGTCCTGTTTATTTTGCCGTTTGCATCAAATTGCATGTTTAAAGTTTATTATGAAGAAGATCCTAAACATAAGTTTCTCCTTCTCAGATTTAGTTTTTAGTTGTACAACCTAGTTGCTTATTCATACTGTGTAAATTAAACTAAACATAGCAAGTGATCTTTCTTAGCACTTCATGTATGCTTGTGTTGTTGATATGTAATCCAGTGGTGTGGTCAAACTACCAAGTACCAACTCCAGGACAATGTCATATCCTGCGTATGTCTTAACTATGAACAGCGCATATTATATTCGTGTTATTTAAATCGTGTCTCTTTATTTATGATATGGGGCTAACCCGGTGTAGGCCGATCTTTCACGATTGGAGTGGATTCCCTCGAAGAACACGATGAATACGGAGAAGAATAGAGAGAAATCACAAGGGGAAACACTCAAGAATGGGTCCAATCACACATGCACTAGACAATCAAACACACAAGATCCACAAGGTACATGAACAACAAAGGGAAATATACAAGGTAAAGTTCATCTCCAGGAGGAGGTCTTGATGGTATCCTAGATGGATCCTCCCATGAGGGGTCTTGATGATATCCCACAGGATCTTCTCACATGGAGGTCTTCAACTCCATGGGAGTGGTAGTCTCTCTCTCTCTCAAGAGGAGGAGTGGTACAAGGAGCAAAGCTCACCTAAGAATGATCTATCACTGTGCTAACCCTAGAAAGGAGGTGGAGGCGGTCTATTTATAGTCTAAGCCACTAAGGGGTAAGTGGGAGGTGGATACAAGGCCAAAGGCCCCGCTGCGCACAGGCAGTGTCGGACGTTCGGTCGGTGTCGGACGTCTGGTCGCTCTCGGGGGTCCAGACGTCCAGAGGGCGTCAGACTTCTGACAATTCTTCTCTGGACTGGTGGCACCGGTCGTTCGGTCGGCGTCGGTCGTCCGGTCGCTGGGACTCGTCGGACGTCCGGTGGTCGTCGGTCGTCCGGCCGCTATAGGTCTCGTCGGCTATAGCTCTACTGGCCATTTGGACTGTGTCAGGTACCGGATGTCTGGCGGTGTCCAGACGTCCGGTGGATGTAGCTTGCAGTAGCTCCGTTTCTTCCGTCTTCGCTTCCACGCTTCTCTCACGGATGGTGTAGTTGTTCCTTGGCGCTTGCACTACTCCTCGTCATCCGTGAAGCTCCGACAATACCTATGAATGCACATGAGTGGAGTGTCAAGTAGTATACCATCCTCAAAGGGGTCAAGTGAACACGTGTAAAGGAGATGATTCACCTTTAAGTATGTGAAGTAGATGTCGCATGTGTCACTTGCCAAATGGACTCTTGACATGGTGATGTCCGTAGGATACTCCGCATCATCCCCCCTGTGAAAGATCCGACCTTGGATCGAAAACCAAATCACCATGGGAAAAGGATGGCTTCGCCGTGTAGAAGTGGACGTTCACCAAGTACTCGTCATCTAGTAGCTCGAAATGGGACTCTCCAATGTCGCACCATCTTGTGGTTCCTTCAAAAGGAGCAAGAACAACAAACACTTGGAACAACGAATGTGGTTATCGTTAGTGCAAAACCAAGCATTCAAGTGGTGATTCGCCAAACAAGTGTCGTCATCAAGCATAGCATATGGCGTGACAAAGAATCGTGACATGGCATGTAAGCACATAAATTGAGCACGAGCGAATATATCATGGGGACAAGCATGTAAATGTGAGGTAGTGATTCAAATATGTGTGACAAGAGAAGAAGCTTCTACCTCAAGGTCATAGCAAACATGCATAAAGCACTCAACAAACGGTCTATGGTAGGCAAAGTATTCACCACACCAAATAAAATGAAGTGTCTAAACACATGGGTCAAGTGCAAGACAATCCAAGCATAACATGCATAGGATGTAGTGAAAATCGAGTGGAACTCAACACAATAGAAAGAGCAATTGTTCAACATGTGTGAGGCAATCAAGGTAAGCATGTAGCAATCAATGGGACATGTCACATGTGAAGAAATGACATTGTTGCAACCAAGCATATGATAGGAGTAAGTAACCCAAGAATTGGATGCAACACACAAGGCATATATACCATGATACATGGAAATGTGAAAATGGTAAGTCGAAGCAAGATCTCTAACATGTGTGCAATCAAGTGGTCCAAGATGGCCAATAAGTTCATGGTGCAAGAAACACAAGTAGTATATCCTCAATATCCATGCTCAAGAAAGATGTCACCTTGATGCCGTTTCCATGTGCATTCCTCACAATGTCGAAGTAGAAGCAAAAACGGTGTAGTATCGTCGGGTAGAAGGTGGTTCGCTCTCGAGAGCTCGGATTGTCAACTCACATGAAGTGGAAGTCGACACAAAGTCCAAGTATCCTACACATGCACAAAACAAAGCAAAGAACGTATGCGCATGGTAGATAAACACATCACCCATTATGATGGTTCTCATCTTTTGCACATAACCATTAGAAGCACAAGTGCATGAATAATATGATGCAACAATGTCGATATTCATGACACGGGTATATGGTGCAAAGAAGTAAGGCAAGCATGCTTCACAATTAATATGTCAAAATCTCCAAATATATGCGAGAATGCTATGAGGGCAATCTCATTATCAAGACTAAAGGCATTGTTGCACTCAATACATGTCAAATCATCTAAAATGAGAGAGGCAACACATGGAGAGATATGAAAAGAAGCAATAACAATCATGTGCAAAGCATGGCTATGGTTGTCATCAACCGCATGAATAGAACAAGTATGAATCATTGGTGATGCAAGATGAGTAAGCATATCAATCATGTCGTGCAAACTAGTGGAGCAAAGATGCAGCACGTAAGGGGAAATCATGGCAATCATGTCATGTGAGCAAATAATAGGGATAGACAATGCACATGACATATCGCAAGCACGAACACAAAGCAAGATCATGGTATCATCATAGGAATGGGTCACAAAAGGAATATGGCAATAACAAGTGATATCTCCACCAAGCTTGCAAAGACACATACAAGTACTAGAATCAATCATCATGTGTAATGCAAAGCATGGGTCACAAATGCATAGTAAAGGCATAGGAATAAGAATACCATGCAAGGTGAACATGGCAAGATGGGCATAGAGTATGTAATGGACAATAACCCATAACCATGTGAGGGCCATGTAGAAAAAATGCGTGAAGTTTTTGCGCAATGGGAATGATGGTAAAGACAATCCACGGGATCCCAAGTCATCGTTTCTCTCTAGAGCTTGTTTTGTAAACTCATGGGATTGTGAGGTTGACAAGTAAGCATGGGTACCTACACAACAAATACACAAACGAAAGAAATTTTGTGTGTGGTAAATGTACACATCATCCATCATGATGTGTATGTGCACTTGTGAGTTAGCACTAGATAAGCATCACTAAAAGAAATTTGATGCATGGTATATGAACATGTCCTCCATCATGAAAGAATAGTTGTTATGTATGACACGATGGGGACACAAATTGAGCGAGCAAGTATATGGCACAACAATAGCATTATCATTCATGGGGAGCATATTGTGCACATAATTATTGGGATCATGCAATGGATGGGATGTATCAAAATCTTCTAAAAGGTATGAGGAAACTATGGGATTCTCCTCATGAGAAATATCGGAAACGTCATATGGAGAAAATGGTCAACATCCAAAACAATGCATATCCGAAGCTAGGTGGTCATGGCATGGCATGTGATTGAAATGATGCTAAGGGAGCATACCAATATCATCATAAGAGAAACAAATGCCAATAACCATGGGCTTGTCATCTATGCCATAAGTGCAAATTGGGTTAATTTTAATGGCATATGCATAGTCACTATGATGAGATTGCAAATATGACATATGTTTGATCTCATGCATAGCATATGACAAGTCAAGTGGATTATCAAACATGATGTGACCTAAAGAATTGTCACAAGAGATCCTATGTAACATGGCATCACAACTAATATACTCCACATGGCAATCATCAAACTCATCATAAATGGGTAAATCATCGCATAGGGAAGTCCCTCTAGCATGAAGCATGGTAATAGGTGGATCAACATCATGCAAGAAATCAATGTCAAGAATGTCCACTAGTGGGACTAGAGCATCACCTTCACCTATGTTACCTTGTTCATTCCACTCAAGTGGTGTAGGTGAGGTGGGAAAGACCAAATGGTGGTCAATATCATAATCTTGATGGAACCATGTGGGGGTGCATCATATTCCACCATGGCCATCGCCTTGTTCAAAGGAAGGACGAAGTCATCGTGAATCGACGCGTCATCATATATGGGACCTAACACCAAATGAGAAGACACAATAGAGGTAGTGGTTAAGTCGTTAGAAAACGAAGTGGTTGTCGGTGTCAAAACCGGCGGATCTCGGGTAGGGGGTCCCGAACTGTGCGTCTAAGGTTGATGGTAACAGGAGATGGGGGACACGATGTTTACCCAGGTTCGGGCCCTCTTGATGGAGGTAATACCCTACTTCCTGCTTGATTGATCTTGATGAATATGAGGATTACAAGAGTTGATATACCATGAGATCGTAATGGCTAAACCCTAGAAGTCTAGCCTGTATGATTGTGATTGCCTCTACGGACTAAACCCTCCAGTTTATATAGACACCGAAGGGGCCTAGGGTTATACAAAGTTAGTTTACACAGGAAGGAATCTTCATATCCGATCGCCAAGCTTGCCTTCCACGCAAAGGAGAGTCCCATCCGGACACGGGAGGAAGTCTTCTGTCTTGTATCTTCACGGCCCATCAGTCCGGCCCATGTCACATAGGCCGGACGCCTGAGGACCCCTTAGTACAGGACTCCCTCAGTAGCCCCTGAACCAGGCTTAAATGACGATGTGTCCGGCGCGCAGATTGTCTTCGGCATTGCAAGGCGGGTTACTCCTCCGAATACTCCAAAGTAGTCCTGGAACACAAAAAACGTGTCCGACTCTGCAAAACAAGTACCACACACAACCGTAGAGAGTATAATATTTCATGAGTCCCATCTACTGACAACTTTTGTAGCGAGACGCCACGTCTCTGCCCGGTCATTATTTCGAACCATTTTTTAGCCTCCCGCTCCATGTTTCGAGATGCGGATTTCATTGGCACGTCTTGTCAAAGCGGAGATCGTGTCCCCTTATTGCGGGATCCTCATCAATATGGGCATGGGAAATCCAACCGCGCCGTCCACACGACCCTTGGGGAACAGGCGAGTTTTAAGGCGAGTGGGGAGGAGCTTGACATTCGCTGCCTTTATAAGAGGATAAAGATCCATTCTTTCACCCACACCTTCTTCCTCTCCGCCCATCCGTTCTCGAGCTCTAGCACCCAAGCTTTCATCCTTTTTGCCTCCAAAAAGCACTCCGACCATGTCCGGATCCAGAACGCAGGGCAAGTGGATGGCCTCCTCCATCACGGAGGGGAACATCACGAAACTCCGAGAAGCAGGGTACTTGGCCCAAGGAATCGCCCACCGGCTTCCGACCAAGGGACAGATCGTCCCCACCCCGGAGCCCAACGGGAGGGTGGTATTCATCCCCCACTTCATCCGCGGGTTAGGATTTCCCCTCCACCCCTTCGTCCATGGACTCATGTTCTACTACGGGCTAGATTTCCACGATCTAGCCCCCAATTCTTTCCTCAACATCTCAGCATTCATTGTCATGTGTGAGGCCTTCCTCCACATCCCACCCCACTTCGGATTATGGCAAAAGATCTTCAATGTGAAGTCGAAAGTGGTGGATGGTCAACACGCGGAGTGTGGAGGTGCAATGGTGAGCAAACTATCCAATGTCACGTGGCCCACTAGCACCTTTGTGGAAACTGTCAAGGGGTGGCAGAAGCAGTGGTTCTATGTCACTGAGCCCCATGACACCACCTGGGCCACAGCTCCCGAATTCAAGTACGGGCCCCCAATGCGGCTTATCTCCTGGCTAAAAAAAGGGCCTGGACCGGTCGCCGTCAGATGAGATATCGGCACTACAGGCGCGTGTCAAGAGCATGGTGGACAAGAACATTAAGCTCGTCAATGTGATCCAGGTGATGCTTTTCCGTCGGATCCTTCCCTGCCAAAGCCGGACTTGCCAACTGTGGGAGTTCAATCCGGACAAGCACCAGACCTTGTGACAGTTCTTCGGCTCCACGCACGAAGATATCTGGAAGGTGCTTTTCAAGGCCAATCAGGCGTGGCCGCAGATGTCCGAGGACCACGGATATGACCTGACCCATCTGGCTAGTCCGGTAAGTTCTTTTCAAGGTGTATCTCTTCCTGCGCATTCAAGGAAGATGTCTAAATTTCTCCATTTGTTTTTTCAGAGCTGGATAAAGGAGGAGAGGATCCAGTGTCCGGCTTCGTTGCCCGAAAACCCAGCTATCCCACTTCTGACGAAGATGTTGGTTCCGATGCCCTACCAGGCGTTGGAGAAGAAGGCCCCGAAGAAGAGCCAGGCGGGAAGAGGCATCCTTCGCTGTAGAGGCACTTCGGGCGTGACGTCCAAAGATGCCAAAACCCACTCCTCCCCTGCCACCAAGGATGACGAGGAGGAGGAAGAAAGCAAATCTCCCCTGAGGGGGGAAGGAAGAAGAGGACGGCCTCCACGGATCTGGAGGCAGAAGCGTCCAAGAAGGGGAGGGTCTCCCTCGCGGATAACTCCGTGTTGGACACTCATAGCAGGTCCAAGTGGCGCCCAAGGGAGAAGTCCCTGGCCGAATCATAAGTACTCTAAGGCACTTATATACACATATATCCAACTTCTTTACTTCGTTGTTTTAATATGTCGAACCATGCTCTGCAGTTCGGCTCACGCCCGCCCCCAACAATCCTCATCTTCGGGAAATTCGCTGGATCCGAAGGTGATGGACAGCGGGTCACTTCCGGCGGCCTCCTCTCCCAAGTCCATGGACGACGCCGAGGTGTTATCCCGAAGGACCTTCCCAGGCCAGGGAGAGGTACAGGAGGCCGTCAGGGTAGCGCCAGAGGGTGATACCTTGGTTGCCGGACACATGGGGGAACAAATCCCCCCGGAGACTGGCGATGGGGGCCATATCCAATGCGTCCCCCAACCGAATACTATTCTGGAGGCCCATACGGCTCCGGAATCAGGCGAGCAGCCTCCTTCGAAAGAAGGAGGTGCACCTATTCCGCCGGTGACCTCTATCCATCCAGAGGTGACGGATACTCTATTGGAAGTGCTGCAAAGTGCTTCCATTGTTGAGGAACACCGTATCCTCATGGGTACGGTGGTTGACAGGGTTCGGTCCATTAAGAGCGGACTGACCGAAGCCTACACCAGCCTTCTAACAGGCTTTGAGGTATGCGACATAAAAAATGTCATAGTATAGATGGTAGCCCCTGAGACTATGTCCAGTGTTCGAAAAGAAAAGCCGGACAGAGGATTAAATAATTTTTGCAGGAGACTAACCATATGTGTCTATGTGAATAAGCAGGCATCGATGCTGGCTGCGACCACCCATTCTGCCGAAGTCTCCAAACTGAGGCAGAGTCTGGAGCGGGCTGAGGAAGATCTCGGCCATGTGAAAAACAACTAGAGGACAAGCAAGGTATGCAATGGCCTATTCAGATCTAGAAAGATATGAATTGTTTGTGTTAATCATGTTATCATGATATTTCACAGGAGCTGCAACCGAGGTGGAGACCCTCAAGAGCGCGCTGGACGGGGCCTAGAAGAGAGAGGAAAATGAACAAGCCGTCCGTAAAAAACACGAGGCAAGGGTCGGGGAGGTCCAGCAGCAGCTCCAGGATGCCGTAAAGAAATGCAAGTCCTTGGAGCGCAAGGTTGCGGACCAAGAGTCCGAACTTGCTAAGGCCTACAAAAGCACACAAGAGGCCTAGGTTGAAGCCCAAGGCGCCCTTCAGGAAATCCAGGAGGCCAGGAAAATTAAGGCGGGTAAGGCCTTTATTAT
Source organism: Triticum urartu (assembly GCF_003073215.2). NCBI lineage: Eukaryota > Viridiplantae > Streptophyta > Magnoliopsida > Poales > Poaceae > Triticum > Triticum urartu. Next base: position 441,019,316 of record NC_053028.1, on the reverse strand, counting down.
GCGGAGCAAATATGTGAAGGAAAGGTACCTTTTACTGACCCGGATTTGGAGTTCTCCAAGGGCATTTGCGGATATGCCGCGTGTGGCACCCCGGCTCAGAGCGACCGGTTTACCCTGCATTGCCAGCCCAGAGACCATGTCTTCTGGCAACACACAACATCTTGGTATAGAAAACAACCGCTTTATTGATGCTAGCGGGTCGGAGTTTATATTACAACAGATGTCGAGGCCGAGCAGCACACACGGTGCGGCTGAGCAATATGTACATTATTTAGTGAACATAATGGGGCCTCGATCATATCAACTATGCGGCAGCGGAACAACGTTGTAGCGGTAACTCCATAGCACAGGGACACCGATGTGGACACGATCTAGACTCAAGCAGCGCTCCTTTCCAACGCGACTTTCCTGAAATCTGGCATGACACGCCAGGTCAGTACATTAAATGCACTTGCAAGCTCACAACAGGCATAATCATAATGACAAACAATATCATGATATATTTAACCAATTAATAATGCAATAATGTTCCAACATGTTGTGCTCATGCTCTTTGGATAAACGTCCCTCGGGACCAACTTACCAACCATGATCGTTCTCGGATCACAAAACAAACCACCATCATGGTCTTAACCAGAGTAACTTGTGATCCTTACGGTGATCACCACCACACCACCATCGTGGTCTTAACTAGAGTAACTTGGGATCCTTTCGGCGATCACCACCACACCACCATCGTGGTCTTAACCAAAGTAACTCGTGATCATTTCGGCGATCACCACCACACCACCATCGTGGTCTTAACCAAAGTAACTCGTGATCCTTTCGGCGATCACCACCACGACCCATATTGGGTCTCGAACAGCTCGATGGCCTTTCCGCCATCATCATCAGTGCAATGATCATAACTTAGTGTGCATGTTTATTAAACGTTGACTCATGGTGGGACCTACTACGAGTTGTCCGTGACCGTGGACTCGTCTATCCATAGATTATACACACTGCAGAGGTAGCACACTGTACCCATACCACGGAACCCATGGCCTCTCACTCCCATTCGGGTGGACCAACGGCATTCCGACAAAACCCTTCCATTCCCATGACACTCTCTCGGCCACTCCGACCAAATCCCCAATGGGCTAGTCCTGGGTGGCCCCGTGTCTACCAAAGACACACCGGCCACCGTCGTGACCAAAACAATCCCACTCGGGGACCTGGTACCAAAATCTCAACAATGGGCACACAAGGTTATGCCTGCTTACCGGGCCAGGGTAAGCATGCCCATAACCTTCCCTAGTTGGAGGCACCGACCAGAGACATGTCAATGGACCGAATCAAGGCCTCCCCACAAAGACAAATGTGGTTGCACTGGGAAAATCTCAATTCAACGGCACCATGACCTAGTCAACGATATATTCAAGTTGAGTTATATTCAGGTTCAACTTAAAATAAAAATGACCGGTGTCATAGCATGCCATGAAATGCAATACTACACATGCATCATATAATACGAAAATGACTTCTGTCAACCATATTCACACTAAGCATAAGCATCAACAACTTATCTTACTTTCCTGGTCTCACTTTAACAATATATTTTTCAGAAAGTAACATTATTTTCTCATGCAAGAAAATAACTTTAAGCTATTATTCATACACATAACAACTCATTTTATCATTACCATAATTAGATCTTAGCCTCTTTACCAACTAAACTAGTTTCAAGGTTCTGTAAATCAAGCATAATACCAGCACACACTTTAATAGCATATAAATAACATAATAGTTATTTAAAATGCATGAATTAATCATTCAATTCAAGTAAGAAATTCATCAATATTGAAATGGCACCATGAAAATGTTGCTGTGGCTTGACTTAGTGTAGATGAGGTGCACAAGCCTTCTGGTGATCCCCAAGACAAGCCTCACCCTTTGAAAATAATTTTCAACACAAGAAGAAAATATCAAGAACTCTTCTGAAAATCACCAGAAATTCTATACAGCTCAGAAAAATCTCATTTTTGGTGAGCTGCTAGATTTCCTTGCAAAGAACGTAATGCAAAAAGAATCAATTCATTTGGACTTATGGTTGAAAAGTTATGGCTGTTTGAAGCTCTCTTGAATTGAATGAAATTTGAATTTAAATAAACAGACTAGGGGGTGACGTCGAAGGCGTAAAGCCTCAGGGCGCCACCACTCGTACAGCTTCGCGCGCGTACAGAGTGGCAGACTAGCGGGCCTCGCTAGTCAGGTGAGAAGGAGGGGAGAAGGAAACAGAGGAAGGTCGTGGCTTCGCCGGAGCTCTCGCCGGCGACGAGGGCTCCTTGGCCAAAATCAGAGGGAGGGATCGAGAGAGGGGGTTGAGGCGCACCTGCCTGTACCCGTGGCATAGCTAGGGGCGGGCGGACGGCGTCGGAATCTTCCTCGCAAACGGAGGCAGAGAGCGGGGGTCGCCGGAGATGAAGAAGACGTTGAGCAGAGCCGGCTCCAGGGGCTCCAGGGGAAAGGGATGGCTTCTCCGGAGAGAGGCGGAGGCCCTGGAAGGATCGCCCTGGCCTGGGAGGGGCTGGAGCTACTACGGCGACCAGAGGGGATCGCCGGCGAGCTCGAGCTCGAGGGCAGCGGCCCGCGGCCTGCCCGGCTGGGCTACGGCTTCCTACACGTTTGTGGGGTCTGTGGGAGTGGTGGATGGTGCTCGAGGAGGCTGGGGCGGCTCCATTTATAGGCGAGCGGAGAGGGGGGGTTCGGGCTCCGCCGGTGGACACCTGTCCACGCCGCCCGGTGACGAGCTGCGTCAGTGAGAGGGGGAGAAGGCGACGCAGCTCACGCGGGAACTGTGGGCGAGCGGGGACGAGCACAGGAACGAGGAGATGGCGACGAGCACAGTGCGCACCGCGCTGTTGGGTTGGCCGGACCGTGCCCGTGCTCGCTGTGGCGAGCTCCGGCATCGGGGAGCGCCAGGGAGGAGTAAATGGCGTTGATACAATGATGGTGGCGAGGTTTGGCATGCTTAGGCAGACGGGGAAGCGAGCACGCAAGCAACAGAGGCTCGGGCGCGTCACAGAGCACATCGGCTTCATGCCAGCACGCTTGGACGAATGCGGTCACCGCGTGAACTAAGACCTCATGCCGACCTAAGCCCAAACTCCATGTCTGGCATGTTGTTCGTGGTAGTTTTGAATGTTACCATGCCTTGGTTTGGCTCCAGGTGCAGTAGAGAAGATTTCACACACCAGGTAAGCTTCTGATCAGTAACTTTGAGGTGTTACTGAGGTTAAATGGTTGGGAGTTGGGGGTTGTGCTTTGGAGGCTAGCCATCATCTACTAAGGTGATGATGCACAAGAAAATTCAGGCACGGGGGAGCAAGTAAAATGATAGTTGCTGTAGAAACCACCATTCTGTCCAGAACACAAAATATTTTTTGTAGCAAAAATATTCCAAAAAGTTATGAAATATTTTTGCTCAGGAAGGTGCCCTAGGGTTCAAAGAATATTTGGGAATTTTCTCAGATTTTTGTGGGACATAAAAATGAGGGTTGCTTTGGAGCTCATTGAACTAGCTAGGGTTTTAGAGAAGAAAACGAATATTTTTCATTTAAGAAAAATATTCCCAAGATTATTTTGAGATGGATCAGAAGGGGAATGATCATTAGAGAGGGGAATGATGCACTTGGGTGAAAGCCAAGGGTACCCAAGTGTTTAAGTCCATATGAAAAGATTCAGAAACCCCAACTTTCAAAATAAATCCAAATGAAAATCAGGCAAATAAGAGAGGGCAAAATCAGGCTGTCACAAACCTCCCCCACTTAGATGAATCTCGTCCCCGAGATTCGGTTGCTTGGGAAAACCACTCTGGATAATGAGCCCTTAGGAATTCTTCCCGCTCCCAAGTTGATTCTGACTCTGTGTGATGCTCCCACTGAACCTTGTAAAATTTTCTCACTTTACTGCGAGTGACCCTTTCCGTCTGATCCAAAATTCTATACGGTCTTTCTTCATAGGTTAAATCATTTGCCAACTCTACCTCAGCCATAGCAGTCCTTTTCTCAGGCGGGGATATGCAACACCTTAGTTGTGAAACATGAAACACGTTATGCACATCTGCCAATTCAGCGGGTAGTTCCAACTGATCTGCAACAGTACCCACTCGGGACATAACCGGGAATGGACCAATAAACCTGGGTGCCAACTTTCCACGGGTCTGAAATCTCTTGACTCCTTTCATAGGGGTGACTCGGAGGTATACGTGTTCTTCGGGTTCCAAATTGATCTGTCTGTGCTTTGCATCATAATAACTTTTCTATCGAGATTTGGCCAATTTCAATCTGTCTCTGATCTCCTTAACTTGCTTCTCAGCTTCCATCATGAGATTTGTTCCAAAGATACAGCTATCTCCAGTTTGAGACCAATTTAATGGAGTGCGGCACTTACGGCCATACAAAGCTTCATACGGTGACATCTTTAGACTGGTCTGGAAGCTGTTGTTGTAAGAAAACTAGGCATATGGCAAGCAATCTTCCCATTTAGTTCCTTGGGCTAAAGCACAGGCTCGCAACATATCTTCGAGTATTTGATTTACCCGCTCTGTCTGTCCATCGGTCTGAGGATGATAAGCAGTACTATATTTCAGTGTTGTCCTCAAGGCTTGATGGAGACAGGACCAAAAAGCGGAGGTAAACAGGGAACCTCGGTCTGAAGTGATGGTTCGAGGTACTCCATGCACACTGACGATTCTGGATACATACAGTTGTGCAAGTTGATCTGCTCGATATCTGGTGCTGATCGGAATGAAGTGAGCAACCTTGGTTAAGGTGTCCACTATGACCCATATTGCATCATTTCCTCTCTGAGTCTTAGGAAATCCCGTAATAAAATCCATACAAACGTCATCCCATTTCCATTGTGAAGCCAGCAGCGGTTGGAGGAGTCCAGCTGCCTTCTGATGCTCTGCCTTCACCTTGTTGCATATGTCGCAACAGGCCACAAAATAGGCAATGTCTTTCTTCATTCCATCCCACCAAAATATTTGTCTAAGGTCCTCATAAATTTTCGTGCCTCCCGGATGAATGGAATATGAGGATTCATGTGCTTCTGACAGGATTTTGTTCTTTAAGTCCGGCTGATTGGGTACACAAATCCGTCCATGGAATCGGAGAGTATCGAATTTGTCCTTGGAGAAATTTGGGGTCTGCCCTGCCATCGGGCTCTTGGCACGCTTCTGCATTTTGATATCAGCTGGCTGGGCCTTGCGGATCTCTTCCTCAAGTGTGGGGGTAATTTCCAAAATATTAGCGAGACCAGCATCCGCTATGACCAGGTTGAGCTGAGCGATCTCCTCTTGGAGTTTGAGAGGCAAGGGTTTCGATATGACATTTAAGCTGACAGGCTTTCGACTGAGGGCATCGGCAACCACATTGGCCTTTCCCGGGTGGTAATTTATTCCAAGATCACAATCCTTGACCAACTCTAGCCATCTTCGTTGACGAAGATTTAAATCCGGCTGAGTAAATATGTATTTAAGGCTTTTATGATCGGTAAAAATTTGGCACCTTTTTCCAATGAGGTAGTGTCTCCAAATTTTTAGCACATGAACCACCGCAGCCAATTCCAAATCATGAGTAGGATAATTTCCCTCGTGGGGTCATAGCTGTCGTGATGCATATGCTACTACATTGCCATCTTGCATAAGTACGCAACCAAGGCCTTGCCTGGAGGCGTCACAATACACATCAAAGCTACGATAAATGTCTGGGAGAGTCAATACAGGTGCGGTTGTCAGCCGTATCTTTAGCTCATTAAAACTTTTCTCACATTCCTCCGTCCATTCAAACTTCTTATCCTTTTTGAGCAGCTCTGTCATGGGTTTAGCAATCTAGGAAAACCCCTCAATGAAACGATGGTAATACCAGCTAATCCGAGAAAACTCTAGATCTGTGTCACTGTCATGGGCGGCAACCAATCGAGCACATCTTTTACTTTTCTCGGGTCCATGGCTATACCCTCAGCGGATAGTACAGGTCCGAGAAACCCAACTTGCTTGAGCCAAAACTCACATTTACTGAATTTGGCGTAAGGCTGATGGTCGCAGAGTCATTGTAGCACTGCTCGGAGGTGATCCTTGTGCTCGTCTTCACCCTTGGAGTAAATGAGGATGTCATCGATGAAGACTACCACGAATTTGTCGAGGAAGTCCATGAATACTTTGTTCATCATATGCATGAAGAAAGCAGGGGCATTGGTGAGACCAAAGGACATCACTGTATATTCATAAAGACCGTACCGAGTAGTGAATGCGGTCTTAGGAATATCTTCCTTTTTAATTTTGAGCTGATGATATCCGGTCCGTAAATCCATCTTAGGGAATACCTTAGCCCCACTGAGCTGATCAAACAAATCATCAATCCTTGGCATCGGATATTTATTTTTGATGGTGACCTCATTCAGCTGACGCTAATCTATGCACATGCAGAGGCTGCCATCCTTTTGTCCACGAAAATAGCGGGTGATTCCCATGGTGAAGAGCTGGGACGAATATATCCTTTTTGGGGCAGTTCATCAAGTTGTTTCTTTAGCTCCACTAATTCTGATGAAGGCATCCGGTAATACTTCTTGCATAACAGTGCAGTTCCGGGCACAAGTTCCATTGCAAATTCCAGTTCTCGGTCTGGTGGCATGCCTGGCAGTTCTTCTGGAAATACATCAGGGTACTCGCTGACCACAGGAATTAATTCCAACTCAGCCACAGCGGTGAAAACCAATTCTTGCTTGGATATATTCTTGCGAGCATAGAATTTGGTAGTCTGCCCATTTAGACTGGTCAAAGTGACTTCTCGTGTTGCACAGTTTATACAAACTTGATATTGAGTCAACCAATTCATACCCAATATAATATCCAACTTTTCAGACTCAATAATTATCAGAGAGGTTGGAAAGTAGACTCCGTTGATATTGATTTCTAGATCACGGCAAACCATGTTGCTCTTGATTAGAGATCCTGGGGTTTGTACCAGCATATTTTTGCCCAAAAGTGTACAAGGAAACTTGTTTTGGGCAGCAAAACTCTGAGAAATAAAAGAATGGGAAGCCCCAGAGTCAAATAAAATTACGGTAGGTATGTCATTAACAGAAAACATACCAATGACAACTTCGGGGTTCTCTTGTGCTTCATCGGCTAAGAGATGATGCACGTGCCTAGTAATGTTTTGCTGGGTCAGGCATGACTATAAAGTTGACTTGTGGCCTGAATGAGGCATCTGCCTTGTTGTTCTTGGGGCACTGTTTGGCATAATGTCCGTTCTGCCCACAAATGAAGCACGAATTGTTGCGCTGACACTCCTCATGTATTGGGTTGGTCACAACATTCTTGACTTGAGTGGTGGTCTTGTTAACATTCTGTTGCCAATTGGGCTTGTATTCCACCTGAGGCTGCTGCCAGGTTCGAGCCTTTTGCACTGGTTGCCCATCCTTCTTTGGCTCAAACTTACGCTTGTTGTCATTGCTGGCAGGCCTATTATCTGATATAAGCTTGTGCTCCCGTTCAGCAATGAAAGCCTTGTTTACCAGAGTTTGGAAATCTGGGAAGTCAAACATACTAAGAGTACACTGGAGTTGCGGATTTAAGCCTCCAAGAAATCTGTCAATCTTCCTTTCTGCGGTGGCCATGTCATACAGGGAGTAACGGGCCGGGTGATTGAATTTTTGCAAATATTGACCCACAAACTGATTTCCTTGGACGAGTGCGAGAAATTCACGCTGCTTAACCTTCATAACTCCAGTAGGGATATGATGTTTCTGGAACTGATCCTTAAATTTTTCCCAGGTGAGTTCTTCATCAGTAGGCCACATGGCTTTTGTATTTTCCCACCATATGGCAGCAGCGCCTTCAAGATAATGAGTTGCAAATGGAACTTTATCATTTTCTTCAGTACGAGCAATCTCAAGCTTTTTCTCAATGGTACGCAACCAATCGTCTGCATCCAATGGGTCAACAATCTGACTGAAATTGGGTGGCTTGGTCCTTTGAAAATCTAACAGCTTTGAGTAATGACCGTTCTGATATTCATTCTGTCCAACCATAGCTTGCACACTTCTTAATATTTCAAGCAGATCATTGTTCCTTTTTTCCTCAAACATACGTAGAATTTTCTTGGTGGAGGGCGGATTTGGCGGTGGAGGTGGTGGCGGAACGTACGGCTCGGGAGAATGTCCTTCCTGTCGTGCGGAACGACGAACAGGAGTTCCCTCATGAACGTTGCTATTGCTGCCTTCCCGCGTCATCCTATTGTGGATTTTTCCCAAGACAACGCAATCGAGATGAGAAACATCCAAGAATAAATTTGGGGAAAAGCCAGCGACAAATCCCAGAACAAAGCAAAAGAGCGAAGAAAACACGGCGAATAAAGTCCCAACATAATTATACATAGGCTCATACATGAAAGATAAACAACATGACAGGTTCAACTACTCTCATACATGCAACGAAACATCATGACTCGTACGACTACATCCACACATCATCCGGACTACTGCGAATACTCCGAGGTACTACTGCTCTGTTGGTGTTGCGGTGTCCTCCCCTGAAGCGGACTCAGATCCTGAACTGACGTGGTTAACGGAAACCTCCGGGTTAAAGGTAACATGACGACGCTGCCTCGAGGGCTCTCCCTCAGGTGCAGGGGCAGGATGAAGCATTGGGGCTGCAGAAGTGGTGAGAAGTGAAACCCACTCGGCAGGAGCACTGAGAGGGTTCACCGTCGAGGTGCCTGAGCTACTCGGGGGAGTAACCGGTGAAACAGGGGAACTAGAACTGGCTGGAATATAGGGAGTAAATCCCAGAGAAGATGGAGTAGTGGCAGATCTAGTAGTGAGCAAAGCAGCGGCTAAAGCAGTACGGGCACGAGTCAGCTCTCGAGTCAGCTCGTGGGTCATAAGATAGCTAGCAGTGACATAACGAGCCAGGTGGCTAGCAACACTATCAGACTACGGATCAATGATCTGGAAGCGGACACTACCATTGTCGTGCAGAGAAGGGTAGTAAAAGAAACCTGGATGGTTTTGCATCCGGACCTCGTTGTAGCGAAGCTCGACAAGGACCTCGAATGTAGCAAACTGGACATCCTGAGAAGCGGTAGAGGCGTAACCGCTCCGAGAAGTATGAGTGTAAGAGCCGGAATCGGAACTAGTGCGTAGAGTAACCACTGCGTGATACTCATACACTGAATCAGCTAGACGCTCCGGGTACACACGATAGACTGGATCGTCTCTGAGGGGGTACAGCCGACACCACACATTGCGAAGAAGGTGCGGTGACGTGTACGGCATCAGCTGCAACTGGCACGGATACGGCACCAGAGCCATCTACACTCACAACCATTAGCAGGTTAGCATAAAAATATAAATCAAGTGCATGCAATGCAATAATCGACTACATTAGCTACCGACACTCAACTAAAACACGTATCTATCTGTTGGGGAACGTAGTAATTTCAAAATTTTCCTACGCACACGCAAGATCATGGTGATGCATAGCAACGAGAGGGGAGAGTGTTGTCCATGTACCCTCGTAGACCGAAAGCGGAAGCATTAGCACAACGCGGTTGATGTAGTCGAACGTCTTCACGATCCAACCGATCCAAGTACCGAATGCACGACACCTCCGAGTTCAGCACACGTTCAGCTCGATGACGTCCCGCGAACTCCGATCCAGCAGAGCTTCACGGGAGAGTTCCGTCAGCACGACGGCGTGGTGACAGTGATGATGTTGCTACCGACGCAGGGCTTCGCCTAAGCACCGCTATGATATGACCGAGGTGGAATATGGTGGAGGGGGGCACCGCACACGGCTGGGAGAGATCAACTGATCAACTTGTGTGTCTAGAGGTGCCCCCCTACCCTTGTATATAAAGGAGCAAGGGGGGGCGTCCGGCCCTCTATGGGCGCGCCAGGAGGAGGAGTCCTCCTCCTAGTAGGAGTAGGACTCCCCTTTCCTACTCCTACTAGGAGGAGGAAAGGAAGGAGGAGAAGGAGAAGGAAGGAGAAGGAGGAAAAGGAGGAAAGGGGGGCCGGCCCCCTAGTCCAATTCGGTTTGGGCTAGGGGGGCCGCGCGCCCTGCCTCCTCTCTTCCACCACTTGGCCCATGAGGCTCATTACTTCTTCCTCATATTCCCGTAACTCCCCGGTACCCCCGAAAATACCTGAATCACTCGGAACCTTTCCGATATCCGAATATAGTCGTCCAATATATCGATCTTTACGTCTGGACCGTTTCGAGACTCCTCGTCATGTCCCCGATCTCATCCGGGACTCCGAACTCCTTCGGTACATCAAAACACATAAACTCATAATATAACCGTCATCGAACTTTAAGCGTGCGGACCCTACGGGTTCGAGAACTATGTAGACATGACCGAGACACGTCTCCGGTGAATAACCAATAGCGGAACCTGGATGCTCATATTGGCTCCTACATATTCTACGAAGATCTTTTTCAGTCAAATCGCATAACAACATACGTTGTTCCCTTTGTCATCGGTATGTTACTTGCCCGAGATTCGATCGTCGGTATCTTAATACGTAGTTCAATCTCGTTACCGGCAAGTCTCTTTACTCGTTCCGTAATACATCATCCCGCAACTAACTTATTAGTTACAATGCTTGCAAGGCTTAAGTGATGTGCATTACCGAGAGGGCCCAGAGATACCTCTCCGACAATCGGAGTGACAAATCCTAATCTCGAAATACGCCAACCCAACAAGTGCCTTCGAAGACACCTGTAGAGCACCTTTATAATCACCCAGTTACGTTGTGACGTTTGGTAGCACACAAAGTGTTCCTCCGGTAAACGGGAGTTGCATAATCTCATAGTCATAGGAACATGTATAAGTTATGAAGAAAGCAATAGGCACAAACTAAATGATCAAGTGCTAAGCTAATGGAATGGGTCAAGTCAATCACATCATTCTCCTAATGATGTGATCCCGTTAATCAAATGACAACTCATGTCTATGGCTAGGAAACATAACCATCTTCAATTAACAAGCTAGTCAAGTAGAGGCATACTAGTGACACTCTGTTTGTCTATGTATTCACACATGTATTATGTTTCCGGTTAATACACTTCTAGCATGAATAATAAACATTTATCATGATATAAGGAAATAAATAATAACTTTATTATTTCCTCTAGGGCATATTTCCTTCACTAACGTCCAGTTAACACGTCGTAGTCTAGGGTGGCCTACAGTCAGCGCGGCTCTGATACCAAGCGTTGTGGCACCCCGGCTCAGAGCGACCGGTTTACCCTGCATTGCCAGCCCTGAGACCATGTCTTCTGGCAATACACAACATCTTGGTACAGAAAAAAACTTCTTTATTGATGCTAGCGGGTCGGAGTTTATATTACAACAGATGTCGAGGCCGAGCAGCACACACGGTGCGGCTGAACAATATGTACATTATTTAGTGAACATAATGGGGCCTCGATCATATCAACTATGCAGCAGCGGAACAACGTCGTAGCGGTAACTCCATAGCACAGGGACACCGATGTGGACACAATCTAGACTCGAGCAGCGCTCCTTTCCAACGCGACTTTCCTGAAATCTGGCATGACATGCCAGGTCAGTACATTGAATGTACTTGCAAGCTCACAACAGGCATAATCATAATGACAAACAATATCATGATATTTAACCAATTAATAATGCAATAATGTTCCAACATGTTGTGCTCATGCTCTTGGGATAAATGTCCCTCGGGACCAACTTACCAACCATGATCGTTCTCGGATCACAAAACAAACCACCATCGTGGTCTTAACCAGAGTAACTTGTGATCCTGACGGTGATCACCACCACACCACCATCGTGGTCTTAACCAGAGTAATCGTGATCCTTTCGGCGATCACCACCACACCACCATCGTGGTCTTAACCAAAGTAACTCATGATCCTTTCGGCGATCACCACCACGACCCATATTGGGTCTCGAACAGCTCGATGGCCTTTCCGCCATCATCATCAGTGCAATGATCATAACTTAGTGTGCATGTTTATTAAACATTGACTCATGGTGGGACCTACTACGAGTTGTCCATGACCGTGGACTCGGCTATCGATAGATTATACACTCTGCAGAGGTAGCACAGTGTAACCACACCACGGAACCCATGGCCTCGCACTCCCATTCGGGTGGACCAACGGCATTCCGACAAAACCCTTCCATTGCCATGACACTCTCTCGGCCACTCCAACCCAATCCCCAACGGGCTAGTCCTGGGTGGCCTCGTGTCTACCAAAGACACACCGACCACCGTCGTGGCCAAAACAATCCCACTCGGGGACCCGGTACCAAAATCTCAACAACGGGCACACAAGGTTATGCCTGCTTACCGGGCCAGGGTAAGCATGCCCATAACCTTCCCTAGTTGGAGGCACCGACCAGAGACATGTCAATGGACCAAATCAAGGCCTCCCCACAAAGGCAAATGTGGTTGCACTGGGAAAATATCGATTCAGCGGCACCATGACCCAGTCAACGATATATTCAAGTTGAGTTATATTCATGTTCAACTTAAAATGAAAATGACCGGTGTCATAGCATGCCATGAAATGCAATACTACACATGCATCATATAATACGAAAATGACTGATGTCAACCATATTCACACTAAGCATAAGCATCAACAACTTATCTTACTTTCCTGGTCTCACTTTAACAATATATTTTTCAGCAAGTAACATTATTTTCTCATGCAAGAAAATAACTTTAAGCAATTAGTCATACACATAACAACTCATTTTATCATTACCATAGTTAGATCTTAGCCTCTTTACCAACTAAACTAGTTTCAAGGTTTTGTAAATCAAGCATAATACCAGCACACACTTTAACAGCATATAAATAACATAATAGTTATTTAAAATGCATGGATTAATCATTCAATTCAAGTAAGAAATTCATCAATATTGAAATGGCACCATGAAAATGTTGTTGTGGCTTACCTTAGTGCAGATGAGGTTCACAAGCCTTCTGGTGATCCTCAAGGAAAGCCTCACCCTCTGAAAATAATTTTCAAGACAAGAAGAAAATATCAAGAACTCTTCTGAAAATCACCAGAAATTCTAGACAGCTCAGAAAAATCTCATTTTTGGTGAGCTGCTAGATTTCCTTGCAAAGAACATAATGCAAAAAGAATCAATTCATTTGGACTTATGGTTGAAAAGTTATGGCTGTTTGAAGCTCTCTGGAATTGAATGAAATTTGAATTTAAATAAACAGACTAGGGGGTGACGTCGAAGGCGTAAAGCCTCAGGGCGCCACCACTCGTACCGCTTTGCGCGCGTATAGAGTGGCTGACTAGCGGGCCCCGCTAGTCAGGTGAGAAGGAGGGGAGAAGTAAACAGAGGAAGGTCGCGGCTTCGCCGAAGCTCTCGCCGGCGATGAGGGCTCCTTGGCCAAAACCAGAGGGAGGGATCGAGAGAGGGGGTTGAGGCTGTAACATCCCAAATTTTCAATTTGGAATATTATACATAGATCATCATGCATAGCATATTTTCTTGCATTTTGGTTGATCCTAGAAATTTCACGCAACTCAAGGACCCTCGAAGAGAGTTGGAGATTTTGTTATTTTCATATTTGAGAGTTTTCTCGAATTTTGAAAAGAGGATCATTTGATTTATTTATTTTCTCTTCAATAATTTTTCCGGTGTCAAAATATATGAGAGGGAATAATATGACTTTCCCAAATTTAGGAAAAATGAAGGTTTAATAAATAGATCAATTTTTGTTTTCCGGTGTTTATTTGCATTTTATTTGGATAGGGAAAAATGCGCGTTTTCGAAAATTGCATTTTAGGTCCGGAGAAAAGTTCATTTTGTTCGGCTCATTTTTAGGAGTCGTGGAAAATTTACTTTAGATTTTTCGGAGTTCGTTTAGTTCTCTTTTTGTTTTTTTTTCTGCACTCTGAACCGTTTAAAAGAAACTTACCGCAGGCCCAGCCGGGCCAAGGCCCAGCCAGCCACCGCCTCAGCCTCCCTGCATGCCCAGCATGCAGCAGCGCTAGGAGCCGGCCGGCCGCCGCCGCCTCTTGCTAGGACCGAATCCTAGTAGGACTTTGGTCCTACTTCCGTATATTCCTTTTCTATTTCTAGATCTTTTCCTTCCCTCATTTCTATTCCTATTCCTAGTCTAATTCTTGTCCCCTACCCCAAGTCTCCTCACCCCTCCCCAATATAAATACCCAAGCACCCCCCCCCCTCTAAATCATCAAACCCAAAGCCTAGAGCTCCACCACACCCCACGCCGCGCCACGCCGCCACCCCACACCCGCCGCCGCCTTGAGCCGCCGCCGCCGCACCTTGCCCACGCCGCCGCCGCCCTACGCCGCCACCGCCGGAGCCCCTCGCCGGAGACCTCGCCGAGGTTGCCCCGCGTCTCTTTTTCTCAGATCGTTTTCTTCTAATCATTCCAATTCTTTTCTTCTCTAAACCGTTCCGGTTTTCTAGATCGGTTTTTCGTTCGGTTTTCTTCTCCGAAACCCTAGATCGGATTCGTTTTCTTCTCCGATTTAGTTGCCTTTGGACCGTTCGCCGGACCGTTCGTCCTAACGAATGTGATCACCGGATTCTTCTAGGTTAACGACATCCGTTCGTTTAACCGTTCTTCTTTTTCTTCTTGTCGGATTTATTCCGCGTCTTTTCCGCGATCGCGATCTCAGATCTGATCTTCGTTCTAGTCTTTCTTTTCGCTCGTTTATTGGAATCAGGTGATTCAAGCGCCTGGAGTTTCGTCTCGAAACCGCCGTTCCGTCTAATCAACTTAAACAAGTTTTTGCCCCGGTAAAATTTGACCTAGTTTCAACTTGCTAGAACCGAGTTGTTTTCTTTCGCCGTTTGTTTCTTTGTTCGGTTCTTTGTTTCTGTGCAACCGGAGTTCTTAAGTTGAACTACCTGGTTCGTTCTCTTGTTCGAGTTTTACCTATGCATTAGATGAGTACTTATTGTGTGATTGTTGTTTGTCTGCGATAGATTACCCGGATTGCACCGCCTGTTACTTCGAAACCCTAGGACTCGCGGATCATCAGCAAGGCAAGTAACACTTTGATCATACCTTTTCTACAACCCATGTTTTATTGCATTAGATCAATCCTCTCACATTGCATGATTAGGATCTAATTAAATTGTGGGATGGGAAGTAGATGAGGTAGTACCTATTACCTGTATTATTATGAAACCTTGGGAGTTACTTCTACGTTTGCTTATTATGCCATGCTATGCTAGTAGACGTGGATTGGGTGAGTGATATCCATGACAGATGTGAGATTGATAATTTTAATGGTTTATCTAAGGTGGCAACCTAACACACATCTGGGTGGATTGAGGCACCTGGTGTCTATCAGGACTTGCCTGTTTTTTTTTGGACCGCCACCCAGGCTCAAAGGGATCATAAGATCTTTCATGCTAGAAACTTCCGTGTGCAGCCACATGCTACTATGGGCTCTGGCATAGTTGACTAAGTTGTGCGAACTCTTACGGGGTGGACTAGCAGATGTAGGGGATGTAGGTGTACCGTTCTACCCCACATGTAAGGTGCTAGTGCTTCTGAAAGACTATGTCTCGGTCATCCGTTTCTCAAACACCATGTAGTGCGAGAAAACAAACGGAGGCGATCGAGTCATGTGGGGAAAAGTGCGCAAACCTCTGCAGAGTGTACAAACTAATCATGATTAGCCGTGTCCCTGGTTATGGACAACTTGAGTATCTAGTACTTGAATATCGAGTGAATCTCAACATGTTACCTCTAATTAATGTTATTGGGTTTTAATTATTTTTAATTGGGATTGAGAATGCTGTCAACCATTCTCAATGTTACACAACCACCATGATAGTTAAATAAATTTATTCCTTTGCAGTAGGGAAAAATTGGCTTTACGCAAAACTGTAACCATAGAGCTTTCCACCAGCCATATATGCATATAGTATAGCTGTTTCATTCTATTACTCTCTATGTGTTACATTGCCGGCATATTCCATGTGCTGACCCGTTTTCGGGCTGCAACGTTAATGTTGTAGACTTTTCAGACGACGATTGAGGTGCTTTTAGGTCGTGGTTCTATACTCAGTGATGCCGCTGGAGTTGATGGACCCATTTATCTTCCGAGTCTTCCGCTGTTATCGATATTAGATGGCCTTCAGCCATATTTATTGTAGTAAGTTCTTTTGAGCCATCGATGTAATAAGTGTGTGATTGCAACTCTGCTATAAAACCTCGATGTACTGTGTGGTGTCAGCATTACTGATCCAGGGATGACACCGTGGCACAGTAGACGTGATCCATTCGGGTCAGGTCGCTACAGAGATGGTATCAGAGCACACGCTGACTGTAGGACACGACCACTAAGTTAAAGCCATAGATCACCATTCTCTTCTCATTTTCTAACTCCTCATCTTTTCTACTCTTTAGGATGACGAACGCGAAGATTAAGTATGCTCAACCGAATGAAGGCACACCATTTGGAATTCACTTGAAGGAAGTCACCAAGTACCTGAACATTGGATTACCAAGCTTCACGAGAACCTTCAACGCCACTCTGCCTGAAGAGGAGTGCTGGAAGATTCAAGCTCATGTTCCGGGAAGGACATTCGCGCCAATCACGAAGCCTATAGATAGTGTTTTCAATGCACCAACTTGGAGTCTAGGAAAGAGCATGGCAGCTCATATCACCATAGGACGCATTGGAGAAGTTTATCAAGAAGACCTCAAGGACACTATCTACCAGATTTGCGGACGCCGAGATGAACAATGGGAGTTAGTCAGCACCAAGAAGGATAGATCCATTGCATCTTTCATCCAAGAGTTAAACCAGCACATTCGACGCCACGAGAACCAGATGTGCAATGATATGATAGAGTTGAAGAATGCAAAGGCAAGGATCATCGAGCTAGAAGGAGAACTGAAGTCTACACGCAAGGACTACATGGATGAGATCGTAGCTCTAGCAAGACACAATTGCGATCTTAAGCAGGAGATTGAAGAACTCAAGAGCAAGTTAGCATCCCAGGAGGACGACGAGTACGTCACATGTCCGGACAACTACATCATCATCGACGACACCGATTCGGATCCAAGTGAACCCGACTTTGAAGACGAAGCTGGAGCAGATATCATGGAGTCTTCCACCGGTTCAAATTTCTAGATGACCACCAAATAGTAGTAGTATTCCCCCATGTAAACAATAGTCGAGCACTTTTGCGATAGATTTAGATCGTTTGTAAGCCCTTGTTGAAGTGAATTGTGTGCTTTTGCCTCATGTGCATATGGCTAGTGTTTTCCCTTTAGACCCCCTCTATTCTTATATCTCGTCTTTTCTAAACCCTCAGATGCCTCCGAGACGTGATAATGGATTTCCACCGGAGCTCACTTAGTTGATCCAGCAATAGAATCAGTTGATGCAGATGTTAGTTCAGAATCAGCAGAACAACAACAACAACCCACCACCACCACCACCTGTTGACCACTTAGCCCGTTTTCTTAGGCTGAATCCACCGGTGTTTTCCAGTAGCACCGAGCCGATAGTAGCAGACGATTGGCTCCGCAAGATAGGAAGGGAGTTGACCACTGCAGGATGTACAGATGGTGAGAAAGTGAAGTTTGCCGCTCACCAGCTTGACGGACCCGCGGCAGCATGGTGGGAGAATTTCACAGCCACTTACCCAGTTGACACTGTCACATAGGATCAGTTTCAGCAAGCTTTTCGCACTGCCCATGTTTCAGCAGGAGCTATGGCCATAAAGAAGCGTGAGTTTCGCAACTTACGCCAAGGAGGAAGGACAGTTGGCCAGTACGTTGACGATTTCAGCAAGTTAGCACGTTATGCCCCAGATGACGTTGCTACGGATGCAGCTAAGCAGGAGAAGTTTCTGGAAGGATTGAATGATGAGCTAAGCATGCAGTTGATGGTAGCGAGTTTCAACAACTACCAGGAGTTGGTAGATCATGCCATCATGATTGAAGGGAAGCAACAGCAGATTGAGAACCGTAAGAGGAAGTATGGACAGGGGAAGTATAACTCTGGATCCCAGCAGAAGCCCCGTTTTACCCCTAAACCGGGATTTAAGTTTCAGCACACCCATGGTGGAGGTAGCTCGCACAACCATAATGGCCACAAGAATGGTAATGGGAATGGAGGAAGCAACGGCCAGAACCGGACAACCCCATCGACCCCAACCAAGAGAGACCTGAGTCAAGTCACCTGTTTCAAGTGTTCGAAGACCGGACATTATGCCAATGAATGCCCAGAAGGCCAGAATGGAAATGGCAATGGAAGTTCTGGGAAGAAGCCGAACCCTTTCAATAGGGGACAGGTGAACCACGTTAATGTGGAGGAGATTGAAGATCAGCCCGATGTAGTAATCGGTAAGTTTTTGGTTAAGTCATTTACTGCACTCGTTCTTTTTGATACTGGTGCATCGCATTCATACATATCAAGGGGATTTGTGGAAAAGTATAGTCTGCCCACTAGGATTCTTAAAACGCCTATGCTAGTAACCTCGCCAGGAGCAGAGTACATGGCCAGACAAGGATGTTTCCAAGTGCCATTAAGTATAGGAAGGCATGTTTTTCCAAGGGATTTAATTATTCTGGAGTCCCAAGGATTGGATGTGATTCTTGGTATGGATTGGCTGTCGATGTATGGAGGAAACATCGATTGCGTCAGTAAGTCAATTTTGCTTACCACACCAGAAGGGAGAAGGATCAAGTATGTATCCCGGCATGTACCAAAAAGGACACAAGTGAATTGCCTAACAGGAGTCGTGCAGGAGGAAGTACCAGTGGTAAAGGATTTTCCTGATGTATTTCCTGAGGAATTGCGAGGCATGCCACCGGATAGAGACATTGAGTTTTTGATTGAGTTATTGCCAGGCACAGGCCCAATATCGAAGCGACCGTACCGAGTGCCAGCAAAGGATTTGGTAGAAATTAAGAATCAGATTAAGGAGTTACTGGATAAAGGTTACATTCGCCCAAGTTCTTCGCCTTGGGGATCACCCGTACTTCTAGTGGAAAAGAAGGATGGATCATTAAGGATGGTTGTAGATTATCGGGGATTGAATGAAGTAACCATCAAGAATAAGTACCCACTGCCAATGATCAACGATCTGTTTGATCGGTTGCAAGGAGCTAAAGTGTTTTCCAAGATCGATTTGCGATCAGGGTACCATCAGTTGAAGATTCGAGAGCAGGACATACCTAAGACAGCATTCACCACGAGATATGGATTGTATGAGTATACCGTTATGTCATTTGGATTGACTAACGCACCTGCCTATTTTATGAACCTGATGAACAAAGTGTTTATGGAGTTTTTGGATAAGTTCGTCGTAGTGTTCATTGATGACATCCTGGTTTATTCAAAGAATGAAGAGGAGCATAAGGAACATTTGCGTTTGGTTTTGGAAAAACTAAGGGAACATCAGTTATACGCCAAATTCAGCAAACGTGAGTTTTGGTTGAAGGAAGTTGGATTCCTCGGACACGTTATATCCGGAGAAGGTATAGCAGTTGACCCCACAAAGGTTGAGACCGTAACCGAATGGGAATCTCCAACGACAGTTGGAGAGATCCGGAGTTTTCTTGGACTCGCAGGATACTACCGGAGATTTATTGAGAATTTCTTAAAGATTGCAAAGCCTATGACTGAATTGTTGAAGAAGGATACAAAGTTCAAATGGACTGAGGAGTGTGAGGCTAGTTTCCAGGAGTTGAAGAAACGTTTGGTTACCTCACCAGTATTGATCTTGCCAGATCAGACCAAGGATTATGAGGTGTATTGCGACGCTTCACGTCGAGGACTTGGAGCAGTGCTTATGCAGGAAGGAAGAGTTGTTTCGTATGCTTCACGGCAACTGAAGCCTCATGAGTTGAATTATGCCACGCATGATTTGGAGTTAGCAGCCGTAGTGCATGCATTGAAGACGTGGAGACATTTCCTCATTGGAAATCATTGTGAGGTGTACACGGATCACAAGAGTTTGAAGTACATTTTCACGCAGAAGGAGTTGAACCTCCGACAAAGGAGATGGTTGGAGCTCATCAAGGATTATGACCTAAGATTGCATTACCATCCCGGAAAAGCTAATGTAGTAGCAGACACATTGAGCCGTAAGAGCCATGTCAATACCCTAGTGACGGGAGAAGTACCAAAGGAGTTAGCAGAAAACCTTCGTGAGCTGTGTTTGGAAATAGTTCCGAGAGGCTATGTAGCAGCATTGGAGATTCAGTCAACATTGATGGATAAGATCAGAGAAGCTCAGAAATCTGACAAAGAGATTGCTGCTATAAAGGAGAAATTGAGCGAAGGAAAAGCAAAAGGATTTCATGAGGATGAGCACGATACCCTATGGTTTGAAGACCGTGTTTATGTGCCCAATGACCCGGAGATCAGGAAGTTGATTTTGCAAGAGGCACATGATTCACCGTATTCGATTCACCCAGGGAATACCAAGATGTATTTGGATTTAAAGGAAACATTCTGGTGGACCGGAATGAAGAAGGATATTGCAGCATATGTAGCTGTTTGTGATGTATGTCATAGAGTGAAGGCAGAACATCAAAAGCTAGCGGGATTGTTACAACCATTGCCGATACTCGAATGTAAATGGGATAAGATAGGCATGGATTTTATCACAGGACTACCCAGGAGGAAAGCAGGATATGACTCGATATGGGTAGTAGTTGATCGTTTGACGAAGGTAGCACATTTCATTCCAGTTAAGACCACTTACACCAGTGCTAAGTTGGCGAAGATATACATGACTAGGATCATTTGTTTGCATGGAGTTCCGAGGAGTATCGTATCAGATAACAGTTTCGTCCCATGACAACAGTTACGAAGTTGGAGACCGTCAATTCTTTGGACCAGATTTGATTAAGGAGTCTGAACGGAAAGTTAAGTTGATTCGCGACAGGCTCAAGGTAGCCCAATCCAGGCAGAAGAGCTACGCAGATTCAAAACGCAAGAAGACAGTTTACGGAACCGGAGACAGAGTTTATCTCCGAGTATCCCCACTTCGAGGAGTTAAGCGCTTTGGAGTTAAGGGAAAGTTAGCACCGCGTTTCGTTGGACCGTTTAAGATCTTGAAACGTATGGGAGAAGTTGCTTATAAGTTGGAATTACCAGAAGGACTGTCAGGAGTTCATGATGTATTCCATGTTTCTCAGCTGAAGAAATGTCACGCCGAGATGGCGGAGATACTGCTAAGAGATACCGTGCCGCTTGAAGCGATTCAGTTGAAGGACGACTTAACGTATGAGGAGAAACCAGTCAAGATTCTCGAGTATGCCAGCAGAGTTACTCGCAGCAAGGTTGTCAAGTTCTGCAAAGTTCAGTGGAACCACCACTCAGAGCATGAAGCCACCTGGGAGAGAAGAAGATTTGCTCAAGGACCACCCTCACCTATTTTCTAGCCAACCCGAATCTCGAGGGCGAGATTCATCTTAAGGGGGGTAGGTTTGTAACATCCCAAATTTTCAATTTGGAATGTTATACATAGATCATCATGCATAGCATATTTTCTTGCATTTTGGTTGATCCTAGAAATTTCACGCAACTCAAGGACCCTCGGAGAGAGTTGGAGATTTCGTTATTTTCATATTTGAGATTTTTCTCGAATTTTGAAAAGAGGAAAATTTGATTTATTTATTTTATCTTCAATAATTTTTCCGGTGTCAAAATATATGAGAGAGGGAATAATATGACTTTCCCAAATTTAGGGAAAATGAAGATTTAATAAATAGATCAATTTTTGTTTTCCGGTGTTTATTTGCATTTTATTTGGATAGGGAAAAATGCGCATTTTCGAAAATTGCATTTTAGGTCTGGAGAAAAGTTCATTTTGTTCGGCTCATTTTTAGGAGTCGGGGAAAATTTACTTTAGATTTTTTGGAGTTCGTTTAGTTCTCTTTTTTGTTCTTTTTTCTGCGCGCTGAACCATTTAAAAAAAACTTCCGCAGGCCCAGCCAGCCACCGCCTCAGCCTCCCTGCGCGCGCAGCATGCAGCAGCGCCAGGAGCCGGCCGGCCACCGCCGCCTCTTGCTAGGACCGAATCCTAGTAGGACTTTGGTCCTACTTCCGTATATTCCTTTTCTATTTCTAGATCTTTTCCTTCCCTCTTTTCTATTCCTATTCCTAGTCTAATTCTTGTCCCCTACCCCAAGTCTCCTCACCCCTCCCCAATATAAATACCCAAGCACCCCCCCCCTCTAAATCATCAAACCCAAAGCCTAGAGCTCCACCACACCCCACGCCGCGCCACGCCGCCACCCCACACCCGCCGCCGCCTTTAGCCACCGCCACCGCACCTTGCCCACGCCGCCACCGCCCTACGCCGCCGCCGCCGGAGCCCCTCGCCGGAGACCTCGCCGAGGTTGCCCCGCGTCTCTTTTTCTCGGATCGTTTTCTTCTAATCGTTCCGATTCTTTTCTTCTCTAAACCGTTCCGGTTTTCTAGATCGGTTTTTCGTTCGGTTTTCTTCTCCGAAACCCTAGATCGGATTCGTTTTCTTCTCCGATTTAGTTGCCTTTGGACCGTTCGCCGGACCGTTCGTCCTAACGAACGTGATCACCGGATTCTTCTAGGTTGACGACATCCGTTCGTTTAACCGTTCTTCTTTTTCTTCTCGTCGGATTTATTCCGCGTCTTTTCCGCGATCGCGATCTCAGATCCGATCTTCGTTCTAGTCTTTCTTTTCGCTCGTTTATTGGAATCAGGTGATTCAAGCGCCTGGAGTTTCATCTCGAAACCGCCGTTCTGTCTAATCAACTTAAACAAGTTTTTGCCCCGGTAAAATTTGACCTAGATTCAACTTGCTAGAACCGAGTTGTTTTCTTTCGCCGTTTGTTTCTTTGTTCGGTTCTTTGTTTCTGTGCAACCGGAGTTCTTAAGTTGAACTACCTGGTTCGTTCTCTTGTTCGAGTTTTACCTATGCATTAGATGAGTACTTATTGTGTGCTTGTTGTTTGTCTGCGATAGATTACCCGGATTGCGCCGCCTGTTACTTCGAAACCCTAGGACTCGCGGATCATCAGCAAGGCAAGTAACACTTTGATCATACCTTTTCTACAACCCATGTTTTATTGCATTAGATCAATCCTCTCACATTGCATGATTAGGATCTAATTAAATTGTGGGATGGGAAGTAGATGAGGTAGTACCTATTACCTGTATTATTATGAAACCTTTGGGAGTTACTTCTACGTTTGCTTATTATGCCATGCTATGCTAGTAGACGTGGATTGGGTGAGTGATATCCATGACAGATGTGAGATTGATAATTTTAATGGTTTATCTAAGGTGGCAACTTAAACACACATCTGGGTGGATTGAGGCACCTGATGTCTATCAGGACTTGCCTGTTTTTTTTGGACCGCCACCCAGGCTCAAAGGGATCATAAGATCTTTCATGCTAGAAACTTCCGTGTGCAGCCACATGCTACTATGGGCTCTGGCATAGTTGACTAAGTTGTGCGAACTCTTACGGGGTGGACTAGCAGATGTAGGGGATGTAGGTGTACCGGTCTACCCCACATGTAAGGTGCTAGTGCTTCTGAAAGACTATGTCTCGGTCATCCGTTTCTCAAACACCATGTAGTGCGAGAAAACAAACGGAGGCGATCGAGTCATGTGGGGAAAAGTGCGCAAACCTCTGCAGAGTGTACAAACTAATCATGATAGCCGTGTCCCCGGTTATGACAACTTGAGTATCTAGTACTTGAAATACATGTGAATCTCAACATTACCTCTAATTAATGTTTTGGTTAATTATTTTTAATTGGATTTGAGAATGCTGTCAACCATTCTCAAATGTTCAACAACCACCATGATAGTTAAATAAATTTATTCCTTTGCAGTAGGAAAAATTGGCTTTACGCAAAACTGTAACCATAGAGCTTTCCACCAGCCATATATGCATGTAGTATAGCTGTTTCATTCCATTACTCTCTATGTGTTACATTGCCAGCATATTCCATGTGCTGACCCGTTTTCGGGCTGCAACGT
The DNA here is from genome assembly GCF_003073215.2 of Triticum urartu. NCBI lineage: Eukaryota > Viridiplantae > Streptophyta > Magnoliopsida > Poales > Poaceae > Triticum > Triticum urartu. Next base: position 440,995,261 of record NC_053028.1, on the reverse strand, counting down.
TAATGTTGCAGACTTTTCAGACGACGATTGAGGTGCGTTTAGGTCATGGCCCTATACTTAGTGATGCCGCTGGAGTTGATGGACCCATTTATCTTCCGAGTCTTCCGCTGTTATCTTTATTATATGGCCTTAAGCCATATTCATTGTAATAAGTTCTTTTTTGAGCCATCGATGTAATAAGTGTGTGATTGCAACTCTGCTATAAAACCTCGATGTACTGTGTGGTGTCAGCATTACTGATCCAGGGATGACACCATAGCAAAGTAGACGTGATCCATTCGGGTCAGGTCACTACAGAGGCGCACCTGCCTGTACCCGTAGCGTAGCTAGGGGCGGTCGGACGGCGTCGGAATCTTCCTCGCAAACGGAGGTAGAGGGCGGGGGTCGCCGGAGATGAAGAAGACGGTGAGCAGAGGCGGCTCCAGGGGCTCCAGGGGAAAGGGATGGCTTCTTCGGAGAGAGGCGGAGGCCCTGGAAGGATCGCCCTGGCCTGGGAGGGGCTGGAGCTACTGCGGCGACCAGAGGGGATCACCGGCGAGCTTGAGCTTGAGGGTAGCGGCCCACGGCCTGCCCGGCCGGGCTACGGCTTCCTACGCGTTTGTGGGGTGTGTGGGAGTGGTGGATGGTGCTCGAGGAGGCTGGGGCGGCTCCATATATAGGCGAGCGGAGAGGGGGGGTTCGAGCTCCGCCGATGGACACCTGTACACGCCGGCCAGCGACGAGCGGCGTCAGTGAGAGGGGAGAAGGTGACGTAGCTCACGCGGGAACTGTGGGCGAGCCGGGATGAGCACAGGAACGAGGAGATGGCGACGAGCACAGTGCGCACCGCACTGTTGGGTTGGCCAGACCGTGGTCGTGCTCGCTGCGGCGAGCTTCAGCGTCAGCGAGTGCTAGGGAGGAGTAAATGGTGTTGAGACGATGATGGTGGCGAGGTTTGGCACGCTTAGGCAGGCGGGGAAGTGAGCACGCGAGCAATAGAGGCTCGGGCGCGTCGCAGAGCGCGTCGGCTGCATGCCTGCACGCCTGGACGAACATGGTCACCACGTGAACTATGACCTCATGCCGACCTAATCCCAAACTCCATGTCTGGCATGTTGTTCGTGGTAGTTTTGAATGTTACCACGCCTTGGTTTGGCTCCTGGTGCAGTAGAGAAGATTTCACATGCCAGGTAAGCTTCTGATCAGTAACTTTGAGGTGTTACTTAGGTTAAATGGCTAGGAGTTGGGGGCTGTGCTTTGGAGGCTAGCCATCATCTACTAAGGTGATGATGCACAAGAAAATTTAGGCACAGGGGAGCATGTAAAATGGTAGTTGCTGTAGAAACCACCATTTTTGTCCAGAACAGAAAATATTTTCTGTAGCAAAAACATTCCAAAAGGTGATGAAATATTTTTGCTCAGGAAGGTTCCCTAGGGTTCAAAGAATATTTGGGAATTTTGTGAGATTTTTGTGGGCCATAAAAATGAGGGTTGCTTTGGAGCCCATTGAACTAGCTAGGGTTTTAGAGAAGAAAATGAATATTTTTCATTTAAGAAAAATATTCCCAAGATTATTTTGAGATGGATCAGAAGGGGAATGATGATTAGAGAGGGGAATGATGCACTTGGGTGAAAGCCAAGGGTACCCAAGTGTTTAAGTCCATATGAAAAGATTCAGAAACCCCAACTTTCAAAATAAATCCAAATGAAAATCAGGCTGTCACACCGTGCAGTGTTACTGATGATGTAGAGTTCTTGCGAGCCGAAGAGGGGAGCTCAAAGAAGAAGCTGTTCTGGTCACAATACCTTGCGCCAGAGCATCCGGCGCCCTTTAGCGATCAGCTGAAATAGCTGACCGAACTGCATGGGGTGGCTAAATCGGCCATGAAGGATTTGATAATCCGTCTTTGGCCTGCCAAAGCCATACCCAGTAGCTACGTCGGGCTCGTGAAGCGGCTGGTCAATGCCTGCCCTCGGCTTGATGCCATCAAGCGGTCGGTCTGCATCAAAGGTGCGCGGATGGCCTTCACCCGTGTTAAGGTGAAGTGGGCGAAGATGGACGCTGTCAAGCTCGCGACCAAGGGACCACCCGTGGGCAAGGAGCACCGTACGCCCGAGCGATATTTTGATGGTGTCCTGAAGGGATCCCGCATTGTAGAGGGCCAGTGTACAAAGGACATTATCTTTGAATGAAGACATTCATGTTATCCCATCATGTATTATGAAACAAGGCTGATATGTAATATAATGTTTGTTGCTTGTTTAAAAATTTTACCTCCTGTGCAGAGTTTTATTAAATCTGAGAGTTGGTCAGTCGTCGGCTTCAGCCCCCACGTAGGTAGTACGGGGGTGTTCGGGTTTGAACCTAAACACTCTTGATCCAAGAATTTGGTCCTTGAAGGAGGTGTTTAGCGCAACGAACCAGGCAATCGGACTATGTGGCTTTATCACCCTCACTTAGCCATAGGAGTTTGACAATAGAAATGTAGGTGCAGCCCCTAGTTAGTATTTGTTAATCCGGACTAGGGTGTTGTAGACACCTGATCGGGTGGAGGCCGATTCGTTGCATAATGCGGAAAAAATCGCAAAAGATTTTAACCTCCGAATAGCTAACCAGCTCTCGCCACATCATGACATTCAGTTTTCGGCTTTCTGTACTGAGGTGTTAATCCGGATAAAACAGAAACACAATCGCAAGGTAGAAAGCATAGGAACTGGGCAACCCAACTATTTACCAAAGACAAGATTTGAAGCCAATGCATATAATGCTAAATTCGGGGTGCCGAACTATACTCTAAAAGTGTTCGGACTTTGTTGTCGTGGTATGGGGTGCAATGAAGCCCCTCGCGAATAAAAGCGTACCAAAGTGTACGAGTGCAATCGAGAAGAATAGCAAAATAAAATAAAATAGTAAGCCAATGCCACATAAGTTGGGCCGCAAACTGTTTCCGTTATAATTTGATTAATATGTCAAAGCGTATTTGTACAAATAGTGCGATAAGCAACGGGGCTATTTAACATGCCAGGACCAAGGGGGAGCCGCGTGCGGGTCCTGAAAGCTGGTAGAGTGATCGTCAAGAAGACCACCTAGAGATTCCGCCACATGTATATGCTTCTTTCCACCTTGGTATATCCATCCTTCCAAAGGATCGGTGATCAGACCGTCGTGAGGGGCCTGTCGAAAAGAAAAGGAAAAAAAAGAAAAGGTAAAGTATGTGTGTCCAGGGAAGGTCAAGCCATATTATGGACCACAATCGAGTTATGCCTCCGTCTATGCCCATGGTATTTTGAGTGCATAGTTATGTACGCGCGGTACGTACACCGCCATTTGGTCGGGATTGAGACGGAGGCCGAATTGCTAGTCGAGCTCCTGACGAGCTGGACTGTCAAGTTGCGGAGTAGTCCAGACTTGTTTGTGAAGGAAATATGCCCTAGAGGCAATAATAAAGTTTATTTCCTTAATTCATGATAAATGTTTATTGTTCATGCTAGAATTGTATTAACCGGAAACATAATACATGTGTGAATACATAGACAAACATAGTGTCACTAGTATGCCTCTACTTGACTAGCTCATTGATCAAAGATGGTTATGTTTCCTAACCATAGACATGAGTTGTTATTTGATCAATGGGATCACATCATTAGGAGAATGATGTGATTGACTTGACCCATTCCGTTAGCTTAGCACTTGATCATTTGTTTACTGCTATTGCTTTCTTCATGACTTATACATGTTCTTATGACTATGAGATTATGCAACTCCCGAATACCGAAGGAACACTTTGTGTGCTACCAAATGTCACAATGTAATTGGGTGATTATAAAGGTGCTCTACAGGTGTCTCCGATGGTACTTGTTGAGTTGGCATAGATCAAGATTAGGATTTGTCACTCCGATTGTCGGAGAGGTATCTCTGGGCCCTCTCGGTAATACACATCACTATAAGCCTTGCAAGCATGATAACTAACAAGTTAGTTACGGGGTGATATATTACGGAATGAGTAAAGAGACTTGCCGGTAACGAGATTGAACTAGGTATTGGATACCGATGATCGAATCTCGGGCAAGTAACATACCAATGACAAAGAGAACAATGTATAGTGTTGTGCGGTTTGACCGATAAAGATCTTCGTAGAATATGTAGGAACCAATATGAGCATCCAGGTTCCGCTATTGGTTATTGACCGGAGACGTGTCTCGGTCATGTCTACATAGTTCTCAAACCCGTTGGTTCCGCACGCTTAAAGTTCTGTGACGATCGGTTTTATGAGTTTATATGTTTTGATGTACCGAAGGTAGTTCGGAGTCCCGGATGTGATCACGGACATGACGAGAAGTCTCGAAATGGTCGAGACATAAAGATTGATATATTGGAAGCCTACATTTGGACATCGGAATAGTTCCGGGTGAAATCGGGATTTTACCGGAGTACCGGAGGGGTTACCAGACCCCCCCCCCCCCGGGGGGGGACTAATGGGCCTTGTTGGGCCATAAGGGAAAGAGAGAGGGGCCGGCCTAGGGCAGGCAACGCGCCCCCTTCCCGCTGTCCGAATTGGACTAGGAGAAGGGGGGTGGCGCCCCCTTTCCTTCTCTTTCTCTCCCTGCCTTTCCCCCTCCTAGTAGGAGTAGGAAAGGGAGGAATCCTACTCCTACTAGGAGGAGGATTCCTCCTCCTAGGCGCGCCAATAAGGGCCGGCCGACCTCCCCCTTGATCCTTTATATACAGAGGTAGGGGGGACCTCTAGACACACAAGTTGATCACAAAGATCTCTCCCAGCCGTGTGCGGTGCCCCCCCTCCACCATAATCCACCTCGGTCATACTTTAGCGGTGTTTAGATGAAGCCCTGCTGCGGTAGCTTCATCAACATCGTCACCACACCGTCGTGCTGATGAAACTCTTCCCCGAGCTCTACTGGATCGTGAGTTCGCGGGACGTCACCGAGCTGAACGTGTGCTGAACGCGGAGGTGTCGTACGTTTGGTACTGAGGATCGGTCGATCGTGAAGACATACGACTACATCAACCGCGTTGTCATAACGCTTCCGCTTAACGGTCTACGAGGGTACGTGGATGACACTCTCCCCTCTTGTTGCTATGCATCACCATGATTCTGCGTGTGCGTAGGAATTTTTTTGAAATTACTACGTTCCCCAACAGTGGCATCCGAGCCAGGTTTTATGCGTAGATGTTATATGCACGATTAGAACACAAGTGAGTTGTGGGTGATACAAGTCATACTGCTTACCAGCATGTCATACTTTGGTTCGGTGATATTGTTGGATGAAGCGGCCCAGACCGACATTACGCGTACGCTTACGCGAGACTGGTTCTACCGACGTGCTTTGCACACAGGTGGCTGGTGGGTGTCAGTTTCTCCAACTTTAGTTGAACCAAGTGTGGCTATGTCCGGTCCTTGAGAAGGTTAAAATAGCACCAACTTGACAAACTATCGTTGTGGTTTTGATCGTAGGTAAGAATGGTTCTTGCTCATCCCGTAGCAGCCACGTAAAACTTGCAACAACAAAGTAGAGGACGTCTAACTTGTTTTTGCACGGCATGTTGTGATGTGATATGGTCAAGACATGATGCTATATTTATTGTATGAGATGATCATGTTTTGTAACAGAGTTATCGGCAACTGGCAGGAGTCATATGGTTGTTGCATTATTGTATGCAATGCAATCGCCCTATAATTGCTTTACTTTATCACTAAGCGGTAGCGATAGTCGTAGAAGAAATAGTTGTCAAGATGACAACGATGCTATGATGGAGATCAAGGTGTCGTGCCGGTGACGATGGTGATCATGACGATGCTTCGGAGATGGAGATCACAAGCACAAGATGGTGATGGCCATATCATATCACTTATATTGATTGCATGTGATGTTTATCCTTTATGCATCTTATTCTGCTTTGTTTGACGATAGCATTATAAGATGATCTCTCACTAAATTTCAAGATAAAAGTGTTCTCCCTGAGTATGCACCGTTGCCAAAGTTCGTCGTGCCGAGACACCACGTGATGATAAGCTCTACGTCCATCTACAACGGGTGCAAGCCAGTTTTGCACACGCAGAATACTCGGGTTAAACTTGACGAGCCTAGCATATGCAGATATGGCCTCGGAACACTGAGACCGAAAGGTCGAGCGTGAATCATATAGTAGATATGATCAACATAGTGATGTTCACCATTGAAAACTACTCCATTTCACGTGATGATCGGTTATGGTTTAGTTGATATGGATCACGCGATCACTTAGATGATTAGAGTGATGTCTATCTAAGTGGGAGTTCTTAAGTAATATGATTAATTGAACTTAAATTTATCATGAACATAGTACCTGATAGTATTTTGCTTATCTATGTTGTTGTAGATAGATGGCCCGTGCTATTGTTCCGTTGAATTTTAATGTGTTCCTTGAGAAAGCAAAGTTGAAAGATGATGGTAGCAATTACACGGACTGGGTCCGTAACTTGGGGATTATCCTCATTGTTGCACAGAAGAATTACGTCCTGGAAGCACCGCTGGGTGCCAGGCCTGCTGCAGATGCTGCTGACAACATTAAGAACGTTTGGCAGAGTAAAGCTGATGACTACTCGATAGTTCAGTGTGCTATGCATTACGGCTTAGAACCGGGACTTCAACGACGTTTTGAACGTCATGGAGCATATGAGATGTTCCAGGAGTTGAAGTTAATATTTCAAGCAAATGCCCGGATTGAGAGATATGAAGTCTCCAATAAGTTCTATAGCTGCAAGATGGAGGAGAATAGTTCTGCCAGTGAGCATATACTCAAAATGTCTGGGTATCATAATCACTTGACTCAACTAGGAGTTAATCTTCCTGTTGATAGTGTCATTGACAGAGTTCTTCAATCACTGCCACCAAGCTACAAAAGCTTCGTAATGAACTATAATATGCAAGGGATGAATAAGACTATTTCCGAGCTCTTCGCGATGCTAAAAGCTGCGGAGGTAGAAATCAAGAAGGAGCATCAAGTGTTGATGGTCAATAAGACCACCAGTTTCAAGAAAAAGGGCAAAGGGAAGAAGAAGGGGAACTTCAAGAAGAACGGCAAACAAGTTGCTGCTCGGGAGAAGAAACCCAAGTCTGGACCTAAGCCTGAGAGTGAGTGCTTCTACTGCAAACAGACTGTTCACTAGAAGCGGAACTGCCCCAAGTATTTGGCAGATAAGAAGGATGGCAAAGTGAACAAAGGTATATGTGATATACATGTTATTGATGTGTACCTTACCAGAGCTCGCAGTAGCACCTGGGTATTTGATACTGGTTCTGTTGCTAATATTTGCAACTCGAAACAGGGACAGCGGATTAAGCGAAGACTAGCTAAGGACGAGGTGACGATGCGCGTGGGAAATGGTTCCAAAGTCGTTGTGATCGCCGTCGGCACGCTACCTCTACATCTACCTTCGGGATTAGTTTTTGACCTAAATAATTGTTATTTGGTGCCAGCATTAAGCATGAACATTATATATGGATCTGGTTTGATGCGATACGGTTATTCATTTAAATCTGAGAATAATGGTTGTTCTATTTATATGAGTAATATCTTTTATGGTCATGCGCCCTTAAAGAGTGGTCTATTCTTGTTGAATCTCGATAGTAGTGATACACATATTCATAATGTTGAAGCCAAAAGATGTAGAGTTGATAATGATAGTGCAACTTATTTGTGGCACTACCGTTTGGGTCATATTGGTATAAAGCGCATGAAGAAACTCCATACTGATGGACTTTTGGAATCACTTGATTATGAATCACTTGGTACTTGCGAACCATGACTTATGGGCAAGATGACTAAAACGCCGTTATCCAGAACTATGGAGCGAGCAACAGATTTGTTGGAAATCATACATACTGATGTATGTGGTCCGATGAATATTGAGGCTCGCGGCGGGTATCGTTATTTTCTCACCTTCACAGATGATTTGAGCAGATATGGGTATATCTACTTAATGAAACATAAGTCTGAAACATTTGAAAAGTTCAAAGAATTTCAGAGTGAAGTGGAAAATCATCGTAACAAGAAAATAAAGTTTCTCTGATCTGATTGTGGAGGAGAATATTTGAGTTACGAGTTTGGCCTACATTTGAAACAATGCGGAATAGTTTCACAACTCACGCCACCCGGAACACCACAACGTAATGGTGTGTCCGAACGTCGTAATCGTAGTTTACTAGATATGGTGCGATCTATGATGTCTCTTACTGATTTACCGCTATCATTTTGGGGTTATGCTTTAGAGACGGCTGCATTCACGTTAAATAGGGCACCAGCAAAATCCGTTGAGACGACACCTTATGAACTATGGTTTGGCAAGAAACCAAAGTTGTCGTTTCTTAAAGTTTGGGGTTGCGATGCATATGTGAAAAAACTTCAACCTGATAAGCTCGAACCCAAATCGGAGAAATGTGTCTTCATAGGATACCCAAAGGAAACTATTGGGTACACCTTCTATCACAGATCCGAAGGCAAGATATTCGTTGCTAAGAATGGATCCTTTCTAGAGAAGGAGTTTCTCTCGAAAGAAGTGAGTGGGAGGAAAGTAGAACTTGATGAGGTAACTGTACCTGCTCCCTTATTGGAAAGTAGTTCATCACAGAAACCGGTTCCTGTGACATCTACACCAATTAGTGAGGAAGCTAATGATGATGATCATGAAACTTCAGATCAAGTTATACCAAACCTCGTAGGTCAACCAGAGCAAGATCCGCACTAGAGTGGTACGGCAATCCAGTTCTGGAGGTCATGTTACTTGACCATGATGAACCTACGAACTATGAAGAAGCGATGATGAGCCCAGATTCCGCAAAATGGTTTGAGGCCATGAAGTCTGAGATGGGATCCATGTATGAGAACAAAGTGTGGACTTTGGTTGACTTGCCTGATGATCGACAAGCCATCGAGAACAAATGGATCTTCAAGAAGAAGATAAACGCGGACGGTAATGTTACTATCTACAAAGCTCGACTTGTTGCAAAAGGTTTTCGACAAGTTCAAGGAGTTGACTACAATGAGACCTTCTCACCCGTAGCGATGCTTAAGTCCGTCCGAATCATGTTAGCAATTGTTGTATTTTATGATTATGAAATTTGGCAAATGGATGTAAAGACTACATTCCTGAATGGATTTCTGGAAGAAGAGTTGTATATGATGCAACCTAAAGGTTTTATCGATCCAAAGGGAGCTAACAAAGTGTGCAAGCTCCAGTGATCCATTTATGGACTGGTGCAAGCATCTCGGAGTTGGAATAAACGTTTTAATAGTGTGATCAAAGCATATGGTTTTATACAGACTTTTGGAGAAGCCTGTATTTACAAGTAAGTGAGTTGGAGCTCTGTAGCATTTCTAATATTATGTGTGGATGACATATTGTTGATTGGAAATGATATAGAATTTCTTGACAGCATAAAAGGATACTTGAATAAAAGTTTTTTCAATGAAAGACCTCGGTGAAGCTGCTTATATATTGGGCATCAAGATCTATAGAGATAGATCAAGACGCTTAATTGGACTTTCACAAAGCACATACCTTGATAAAGTTTTGAAGAAGTTCAAAATGGATCAAGCTAAGAAAGGGTTCTTGCCTGTGTTACAAGGTGTGAAGTTGAGTAAGACTCAATGCCCGACCACTACAGAAGATAGAGAGAAAATGAAAAGTGTTCCCTATGCTTCAGCCATAGGCTCTATCATGTATACAATGTTGTGTACCAGACCAGATGTGTGCCTTGCTATTAGCCTAGCAGGGAGGTACCAAAGTAATCCAGGAGTGGATCACTGGACAGCGGTCAAGAACATCCTGAAGTACCTGAAAAGGACCAAGGATATGTTTCTCGTTTATGGAGGTGACAAAGAGCTCATCGTAAATGGTTACGTTGATGCAAGCTTTGACACTGATCCGGACGATTCTAAATCGCAAACCGGATACGTGTTTATATTAAACGGTGGAGCTGTCAGTTGGAGTAGTTCTAAACAGAGCGTCATGGCGGGATCTACATGTGAGGCGGAGTACATTGCTGCTTTGGAAGCAGCGAATGAAGGAGTCTGGATGAAGGAGTTCATATCCGATCTAGGTGTCATACCTAGTGCATCAGGTCCAATGAAAATCTTTTGTGACAATACTGGTGCAATTGCCTTGGCCAAGGAATCCAGATTTCACAAGAGAACCAACCACATCAAGAGACACTTCAACTCCATTCGAGATCAAGTCCAGGTGGGAGACATAGAGATTTGCAAGATACATACGGTTCTGAATGTTGCAGAACCGTTGACTAAGCCTCTTCCACAAGCAAAACATGATCGGCACCAAGGCTCCATGGGTGTTAAAATCATTACTGTGTAATCTAGATTATTGACTCTAGTGCAAGTGGGAGACTGAAGGAAATATTCCCTAGAGGCAATAATAAAGTTATTATTTATTTCCTTATTTCATGATAATTGTTTATTATTCATGCTAGAATTGTATTAACTAGAAACATAATACATGTGTGAATACATAGACAAACATAGTGTCGCTAGTATGCCTCTACTTGACTAGCTCATTGATCAAAGATGGTTAAGTTTCCTAACCATAGACATGAGTTGTTATTTCATCAATGGGATCACATCATTAGGAGAATGATGTGATTGACTTGACCCATTCCGTTAGCTTAGCATTTGATCGTTTGTTTACTGCTATTGCTTTCTTCATGACTTATACATGTTCTTATGACTATGAGATTATGCAACTCCCGAATACTGGAGGAACACTTTGTGTGCTACCAAATGTCACAATGTAATTGGGTGATTATAAAGGTGCTCTATAGGTGTCTCCAATGGTACTTGTTGAGTTGGCATAGATCAAGATTAGGATTTGCCACTCCGATTGTCGGAGAGGTATCTCTGGGCCCTCTCGGTAATACACATCACTATAAGCCTTGCATGCATGATAACTAATGAGTTAGTTACGGGGTGATATATTACAGAACGGGTAAAGAGACTTGTCGGTAACGAGATTGAACTAGGTATTGGATACCGACGATCGAATCTCGGGCAAGTAACATACCGATGACAAACAGAACAACGTATAGTGTTGTGCGGTTTGACCGCTAAAGATCTTCGTAGAATATATAGGAACCAATATGAGCATCCAGGTTCCGCTATTGGTTATTTACCGGAGACATTTCTCGGTCATGTCTACATAGTTCTCGAACCCGTAGGGTCCGCACGCTTAAAGTTCGGTGACGATTGGTTTTATGAGTTTATATGTTTTGATGTACCGAAGGTAGTTCGGAGTCCCGGATGTGATCACAGACATGACGAGAAGTCTCGAAATGGTCGAGACATAAAGATTGATATATTGGAAGCCTACATTTGGACATCAGAATAGTTTCGGGTGAAATCGGGATTTTATCAGAGTACCGGAGGGGTTACCGGAACCCCCCGGGGACTAATGGGCCTTGTTGGTCCATAAGGGAAAGAGAGAGGGGCCGGCCTAGGGCACGCAGCGCGCCACCTTCCCAATGTCCGAATTGGACTAGGAGAAGGGGGGCTGTCGGATGTGGGGTTCCGGCAAACCCTTAAGGTTCGAACACTGGGGTGCGCGCGAAGTCTTTTCCTCCCACCGATCTATGCCCTAGCTCGCTAAGATCTCGCGGACGAACTCGACGAACTCGCAACACAGAAAGACACAAGATTTATACTTGTTCGGGCCACCATTGTGGTGTAATACCCTACTCTAGTGTGGTGGTGGTGGAAAGCCTCTAGGGCTGATGATGAACAATACAAGGGGAAGAACAGCCTCCTGAGGTTGAGGTGTTCTTGTGCTTGGCTAACTTATGTGGTTCTGGATGGTCTAAAAATGGTCCTCCCTTGCCTATGGTGGTGACTAGTCCTACTTATGGAGTCCCTGGTCCTCTTCCCAAATATTGAGCGGGAAGGGAGCCAACAACGGCGGGAAAATTTAAAGGGGGGCAGCTAGTACAAGCTATCCTAACAAAGGCGGTCTCCGCCTGCAAAAGGCTCTGGTGGTGACGCCGTCTTAGGCTCCACGATGACCTCCGTCTTGCCGTCCTTCTGGTCCTGGTCTTGTTGCACCGATATGGCAACCTTTTCCTGATGCCTCGGTACTCCTCGCCTGCGCAGGCCTCCTTAGCACCAAAGAGGAAACAAGGACGCTGCGCGCGCTGGCGCCCGCCTGGTGTCGATCGTCATGGCTCGCGTCATGAGAGCCTTGTGAGGTTTGCCTCGCCTTGATATCTCCGCTCCTCGTGAGCCTGCCCGACTAGGCCACTCCAGAGGAGGTCTTGTGTCGTCCACCTCGCGAGGCTTGGCCCCTCGCGAGGGTCTTGGATGCCTTGTTGATGAAGATGGGCCGTATGGCCTGCTGGCTTAGCCACGCAGCGGGCCGCAGGCAGGCATGTCTGGGGACCCCCGTTCCCAGAATGCCGACAGTAGCCCCCGGGCCAAAGGTGCACTCGAGATAGGCTTCGCGGCGAAGCCAAGGGTCAAGTACGGAGCACCGCGGGCCCCCAAAAGCCTGCGGCCTCGGTTGACACGTGGCGGTTAATCAATGCAGGCGTCTCTGCTTCCCCATGCTGTCTCGGCAACTGCACGACTCGACAAGTCTCTGCGGCATGCAAGGAAAACTATCATTACCTGCGATCGTGGGAGGCGCCGGTTGGCCTTCCCTTGCTTTAAATGGGGATGGGGCGGAGCCCCCGTCGCCCATCTCTTCCTCGCTTGCTTGCTTCTTCTTCGCTCCTTTGCTTGCAGTGCCACCAATGGCACCACAAAGGAAGTTCTCCGCCGCCGAGAAGGGAAAGGCCCCTCGCGAGGGACCCGGCTCCCCGGCGCCCAAGCACGGATGCGGCCGTCCGCGCAAGCGAACCGCGTCCCCTGCCGCGGCCCACCGTCGGAGCAGTGCCACGGCACGCGGAGGGGGTCGTCCCAACCAAGGCAATCTAGTTGATGAGGGGAGGCGTGCTCTGGTGGCGCGGCCCCCCGGTCCGCGCTTCCACACGATGGAAGTGTCCCTGGAGTTTGTCGTCTGGTCGGAGAATCCGGCCGGCAACTGGCTCCCACTTCCGCACTTCTTCGCCGACGAGCTGTCGGCCTCCGGTCCAGGCGGACTCTGGCTGCAGGCGGATGGTTGCTGTACCAAGGCGTCTTGGGTTGAAGTCGTGACTTCCACCGCGGGCAACATAGCTCTGGCCCGCGACTGGCAGACGTTCGCCCGCGTGGGCGGCTTGGGCAGGCGGTGCGCCCTCCACTTCAAGTACGATGGTGGATCGACCCTCTATGTGAGGGTGTTTGGGGAAGATGGTCACCGCGCCGGGTGTTGCCCCGAGGCGAACGATGGTGAGGAGGTGCTCGGTCTTGGGGACGGTTGCGACGAGGATGAGGGCGAGTCTGCCCTTGGGGGCAGCTGTGTCTTGTCCAGCTACGGCGGCTCTTCCTCCGGTGACAGCTCCAGCAGCAGTGGCCACGACCAGCCGCCGCGCCGCCGTGCCCGCTTTGAAGGCGTAGTGGGTCATCTTGTCGTTGTGCCTCCATGAAGCGCGAAGAAGGATCCGGCTAGGCTCAGGGTACCGCTAGGGGTCTGCCTCCGCGGATTGCTGCAACGCTACTTTTGTTTTACTCTTTTTCCTACATCAAGAATGAAAACAGTATGGGCCCAGGAGGGCGTGTATCGAACTATGGTTCCTCGGTTGTTGCACTATGTGTGTTGTTCCCGTGTTGTGTTGTTACTTCGTGTGAAGGTAACTTAACCTGGTATATTCGGAACGCCCTCTTCCTCACGAGGCGCTCATTTCCTCGTGTCCATCTTGCCTCGGCGGCCTGCATTCGCACGGGAACTGCAAAAACCCTTTAGGAAGTGCGCTAAAAGATTTGTCGGTCACCCTGGCCCTGACCTGGCACTTTGTGTCACGGTACCCGAGGGGCACGGACTAGGAGAAGCACGCCAGCTTTTGGGCTCGAACAAGGGTGGCTCGCAAGAAGGCAGAGAAGGGAGAAAAAATGCTCGTGAGGGCACCTGCCTAGCCCCCTCGCGAGGCATGCGAGAGAGAGAACGCGAGCAAACCCGAGCCAGAAAAATGCAGTGAGAGGTGAGGGGGTCAGATCAGCAAGGAACGCCAAAAGCAAACTTCAATTAAGGAAAAGCAAGCCAACTATGGAAAGCAAATAAAAAGGCGTGTCTGGCACCTAATCTAGTCTTCATGTCTTCTCACCAGCGTGGAGCTAAGTGCTGCTGCCACTAGGCGTGGGCGGGAGCCCCAGGGCCTGAGGCTGGCACTCCTGAGACTCCGGGGCGTGTACAGCCCCAACTCATTATTACGTGAGAGTGTCACGGGTGGCGATTCTTCACAGGCATCGGGCCTTCTTCACAGGCTCTGGGCCTTTCTTCACAGGCTCTGGGCCTTGCTTCATGGGTAGAACTTCTGGAGGTGCTGGATGTTCCAGGCGTTTTGGATTGGTACCCTGTCTTGTGTCTCCAAGCGCACGGCGGCAGGCCTGGAGATGTGGACGACCTTAAATGGGCCCTCCCACATTGGTGAAAGCTTATGCAGCCCTTCCCTGGAGAGGACCCGCCTCAGGACTAGGTCGCCCGTCTCGAGTGTCCTGGAGCGGACGTTGCGGCAGTGGTATCGCTGCAATGCTTGCTGGTACTTCGCCGCATGTACCGCAGCTTCGCGGTGACGTTCCTCCCCTAGCACGAGGTCCATCCCCCGTGTGGCGTCCTGCTGCGTTTCGTCGAACGCCAGGACCCGTGCAGAGCGATGCTTGACCTCATGAGGAAGGACCGCTTCAGCTCCGTAGACAAGGAAGAATGGAGTCTCTCCCGTTGGCTTGGTGGCGGTGGTTCGGATGGACCACAGTACAGACTGGAGCTCGTCGTGCCAGCCCCTGCCACAAGCCTCCAGCTTCTTCTTGAAGGTCCTGGTCTTGAGGCCCCTCAGGACCTCCGTGTTAGCACGTTCGGCCTGACCATTACTCCTGGGGTGGGCCACCAAAGCGTAGCAGATCTGTGTTCCAAGGTTAGCACAGTAGGTTTTGAAGAGGTTGCTAGTAAAGTGCGAACTGTTATCTGTGATGATGCGGTTGGGGACCCCGAAGCGGCTTACGAGGCCCTTGATGAACTTGACAGCAGAGCCGGTCGGGATGGTACGGACGGCTTCCACCTCCGCCCACTTGGTGAATTTGTCGATGGCGACGTAGAGGTAGCGGTAGCCCCCTAGGGCCCGAGGGAACAGGCCTAGGATATCCAGCCCCCAGACTGCGAACAACCATGTGAGTGGGATAGTTTGAAGACCCTGAGCTGGCTGATGGATTTGCTTGGCATGGAACTGGCAAGCTTCGCAGGATTTCACCAGCTCGGCTGCGTCGTTGAGTGTTGTAGGCCAGTAGAATCCACTGCGGAACACCTTGCCGACAAGGGTTCATGATGACGAGTGGTGTCCGCAGTCACCACCATGTATGTCAATCAGCAACTCCCTTCCTTGATCGCTGGATATGCAGCGCAGCGTGACATCGTTCGGTCATTTCCTGTATAACTCGTCGTCTTGGATACAGTATGTCGTGGCTTGCCGGGCCACGCGCTCTGCCTCCTCTTCCTTCTCCGGCAGCGTCCCGTGCATTAAGTACTCCTTGAATTCATTGGTCCAGCATTCCTCCTGGGGCTCGAGTGCCAAGAGTAGCTGAGCTCCTGAGGTCGGGCCACAGGCTGGGGCTCCTACGGCCGGAGGCTGGGGGAGCTCCTCCCGAGGTTGAATCGTGCTTGAAAGAGGTGGCGCAGCTGATGGCTTGAAGAGCCGCTCCTCAAAGACGCCTGGCTCGTGTGGTTGCCGCTTCGATGCTCTCCTGGCGATGTCGTCGGCCTCCTTATTGGTGCCCCGGGGCACATGCTGCAGCTCCAGGCCCAAGAACTGTTTCTCCATCTTGCGCACCTCCGTGAGGTAGGCCTCCATATGCTCGTCCATCAGCTTGTACACCTCGTTGGAGAAGTTGACGAGGAGTTGTGAGTCGCCTCTGACGGTGAGGCGCTTCACCCCTTGAGCCGCCACAGCCTTCAGGCCAGCTATGAGGCCTTCGTATTCTGCGATATTGTTGGAGACCTTCTCGCCGTGCTGAAAGGAGAGTTGCACGGTGTAGTAGAGCTTGTCCTGTGTGGGCGAGATGAGCACCGCTACAGCCCCCGCGCCCTGGTGCACGAAGGCGCCATCGAAATACATGACCCAGCCATCCGGGGCCTCACTTCCTGGGGAGGTGGACCGGTCTTCTCCTTCCTCGAGCATCGGGGCATCCGTCCATTCTGCCGCAAAGTCGGCGAGTGCGGCCCCTTTGATGACCCTGGTAGTTCTGAACTCCAACTGGAATGCTTGCAGCTCGATGTTCCACTCAGCGACCCTTATGGCTGAGTTAGGACTCCTAAGTACCCTCTCCAATGGGTAGGCTGAGATGACCTTGATGGGGTGGCCCTGGAAGTAGTGTCGCAGTTTGCGTGAGGCCACCAGGAGTGCGAGCAGGAGTTTCTGGGGCATGGGGTAGTGTGCCCTTGCGTCTGTAGTACAGTGCTGACGAAGTACACTGGGTGTCCGACGAGGGCCGGCACACTGTCGAGGCTCGGGTCATGGGAGATCGGGGAATATCCTGAGGTGGGAGGATCCCTGAGACCTGATTGTCCTTGGGGGCTTCTGCGATGCCGCCCTGCTGAGCTTGGCCTTCCACCACTGACGCCTTTGCTGCGCCTTCCTGACTCCGCGCCACTTCAGCCCTGGATTGGCGCGGTGCGCCCTTGGCTTGGCTCTCCTCCCGAACCGCCACCAACACCGCACTGGCGGAGTATGGGGTGGCAGCAAGGTAGAGTACCAGTGGTTCGAGGGGCCGCGGTGCCACCATCACCGAGGGGCTAGTAAGGTATTTCTTGAGGTCTTGGCAGGCCCGGTCGGCCTCCGGGTTCCACTCGAATGGGTCCCTCTTCTTCATGAGCTTGAAGAAAGGTAAGGCGCGCTCTCCTAATTTGGAGATGAAACGCCCTAACGTGGTCACCCACCCAGCTAGCTTCTGCATCTCTTTGAGGGTCTGTTGTGGGCTCATGTCCTCGATGGCTTTGATCTTCTCTGGGTTAGCCTCGATCCCTCTGTGGGATACGAGGAATCCCAGCAGCTTGCCAGAGGGGACGCCGAACACACACTTCTCTGGGTTGAGTCTCAAGTTCACTTCGCGTAGGCTCTTGAAGGTCCCCTCCAAGTCTTGAATCAATGTCCTCACCTCGCGAGACTTGACCACTATGTCATCGACATAGGCCTCTCCGTTTCTCCCGAGCTGCCGCCCCAGACCAATGTGCATCAACCGCTGAAAGGTCGCGCCCGCATTGCGCAGCCCGAAGGGCATGCAGGTGTAGCAGTACACCCCACATGGTGTCAGGAAGGCCCTCTTTTCCACATGTTCCACCGCCATCTTGATTTGATGATACCCTGAGAACGCATCCAGGAAGCATAGCAGTTCACACTCGGCGGTGGAGTCGACAATCTGCTGAATGCGCGGGAATGGGAACGGATCTTGGGGCCAGGTTTTGTTAAGATTGGTTAAGTCAACGCACATCCGTTCCTTCCTGCCTTTTTTCGGCACTACGACAGGGTTCGCCAGCCATTCAGGGTATTGGACCTCTCGGATGTCACCTGCCGCTTCCAGCTTACGTGTCTCTTGGACGATGAAGGCATGCTTCTTAGTGGACTACCGTCTCGCTCGCTGCTTCACGGGGTGGATGTTGGGGCATACCCATAGATGATGATGGATCACCTCCCTCGGGACCCCTACCAGCTTATTGGGCTCCCACGCGAATATCTCCTTGTTCACGCTCAAGAACCTCACCAGGGCTTCTTCTTGTTCCGGGTCAAGGCCGTCTCCTATGGTAAAGGTGGCTCCTGAAGACCCGTCCTCGCTGACCGATACCTGCTTGGTTTCTGCCTTGTCTTGGGTGAACAGCTGCTTCTTCTTGGTGGGCGCGGCCTCCCTGGCCGCGGGGGCACCGACGTCGGCAGGTTGTGCTGCTGCTGCGGTCTTGAAGGCGAGCCTGAGCACCGCCAGGGCCTCCTTAGTGTCCCCCTTGATGGTGAGGACGCCCTTGCTCCCTGGCATCTTCATGAGGTTGTAAGCTGGGTGAGTCGCCACCATGAACTAAGAGAGAGCTGGGTACCCGAGGATGGCGTTGTACGGGAGACCGATGCGAGCGATGTCGAAGTCCACCAGCTCGGTGCGGTAGTTGTCGTGTGTGCCGAAGGTGACAGGGAGGCAGATCTGTCCCAGGGAGTGGACAGCTCCACCACCCACTCCCGAGAAGGGCTTACTGAGGCCGAGCCGCTCGAGTGGCACGTGGAGAAGGCTGAAGGCTTCCACGGAGAGCAAGTTGAGGCCAGCACCACCGTCGATGAGGGTCTTGGTGACGGCCACGTTGCAGATGGTGGGCGTGCAGAGCATCGGGAGCATTCCGGAGCCGGTGATGGAGTCGGGTGGTCTTCTAAGCCGAAGGTGAGGTCGGCCTCTGGCGTAGCCCGACCTGGCGGAGCCCCCGGGCGCCTGGAGGTGGCCCCGATCTGACGGAGGAATGGCTTGGCATGGCGGTCTGACGGCGGTGCTTGAGAGCCGCCCACCAGGGCTACGACTGCATCGTGCGCTGGCACTGCATAGCGAGCAGTGAAGAGGCCGCGAAGCTCCTCCCAAGATGCCACCATGGATCCGGGAAGGTTGAGCAGCCAGGCGCGTGGCTCGCCGGCAAGGGCCATGGGAAGCCAGTTGGCCATGACCTTGTCATGACCCCCGGCTTCGAGGACGGCCTCCTCGTACGCCAGCAGGAAAGCTGACGGGTCCGCCGTGCCATCGTAGCACGGCGGCATCTCCGGTCTGAACTTGGACGGCCACTGCACCCGCCACAGGGCGGGGGCCAGGGTTTGGAACCCCCTGGCCCCGTTGTCAACGCTGACCGTCGGAGTCGGCGGCAGGGCGCCTGCCATGTGGGCGAAGCGCGGTGGCGACGGAGCGCAGATCGACGGAGGGGAAGCTACGGCGCACCCCTACCTGGCGCACCAAATGTCGGATGTGGGGTTCCGGCAAACCCTTAAGGTTCGAACACTGGGGTGCGCGCGAAGTCTTTTCCTCCCACCGATCTGCGCCCTAGCTCTCTAAGATCTTGCGGACAAACTCGACGAACTCGCAACACAGAAAGACACAAGATTTATACTGGTTCGGGCCACCGTTGTGATGTAATACCCTACTCCAGTGTGGTGGTGGTGGATTGCCTCTAGGACTGATGATGAACAATACAAGGGGAAGAACAGCCTCCTGAGGTTGAGGTGTTCTTGTGCTTGGCTAACTTATGTGGTTCTGGATGGTCTAAAAATGGTCCTCCCTTGCCTATGGTGGTGGCTAGTCCTACTTATAGAGGCCCTGGTCCTCTTCCCAAATATTTAGCAGGAAGGGAGCGAACAACGGCGGGCAAATTTAAAGGGGGACAGCTAGTACAAGCTATCCTGACAAAGGTGGTCTCCGCCTGCGGAAGGCTCTGGTAACACCATCTTGGGCTCCACGATGACCTCTGTCTTGCCGTCCTTCTGGTCCTGGTCTTGTTGCACCGATATGGCAACCTTTTCCTGATGCCTTGGTACTCCTCGCCTACGCATGCCTCCTTAGCACCAAAGAGGAAACAAGGACGTTGCGCGCGCTGGCGCCCGCCTGGCACCCACCTGGTGTCGATCGTCATGGCTCGCGTCACGAGAGCCTCGTGAGGTTTGCCTCGCCTTGATATCTCAGCTCCTCGTGACCCTGCCCGACTAGGACACTCCAGAGGAGGTCTTGTGTCGTCCGCCTCGCGAGGCTTGGCCCCTCGCGAGGGTCTTGGATGCCTTGTTGATGAAGATGGGTCGTACGGCCTGCTGGCTTAGCCATGTAGCGGGCCGCAGGCAGGCAAGTCTAGGGACCCCGTTCCCAGAATGCCAATAGTAGCCCCCGGACCCAAGGTGCGCTCGGGCTAGGCTTCGCGGTGAAGCCAAGGGTCAAGTACGGAGCACCATGGGCCCCCAAAAGTCTGTGGCCTCGGTTGACACGTGGTGGTTGATCGAATGCGAGTGTCTCCGCTTCACCATGCTGTCTCGGCAACTGCACGACTCGACAAGTCTCTACGGCATGCAAGGAAAACCATCATTACCTGCGATCGTGGGAGGAGCCGGTTAGCCTTCCCTTGCTTTAAATGGGGAGGGGCCGGAGCCCCCGTCGCCCATCTCTTCCTCGCTTGCTTGCTTCTTCTTCGCTCCATTGCTTGCAGTGCCACCAATGGCACCATGAAGGAAGTTCTCCACCGCCGAGAAGGGAAAGGCCCCTCGCCGGGGACCCGGCTCCCCGGTGCCCAAGCGCGGACGCGGCCGTCCTCGCAAGCGAGCCGCGTCCCCTGCCGTGGCCCACCGTCGGAGCAGTGTCATGGCACGCGGAGGGGGTCATCCCAGCCATGGCGATCCAGTTGACAAGGGGAGGCGTGCTCTGGTGGCGCGGCCCCCCGGTCCGCGCTTCCACATGATGGAAGTGTATCCAGAGTTTGTCGTCTAGTCGAAGAATCCGGCCGGCAACTAGCTCCCACTTCCGCGCTTCTTCACTGACGAGCTGCCTACCTCCGGTCCAGGCGGACTCTGGCTGCAGACGGATGGTTGCTGTAGCAAGGCATCTTGGGTTGCAGTCGCGACTTCCGCCGCGGGCAACATAGCTCTAGCTCGCGGCTGGCAGACGTTCGCCCGCGCGCACGGCTTGGGCAAGCGGTGCACCCTCCACTTCAAGTACGATGGTGGATCGACCCTCTACGTGAGGGTGTTTGGGGAAGATGGTCGCCGCACCGGGTGCTGCCCCGAGGCGAACGATGGTGAGGAGGTGTTCGGTCTCGGGGACGGTCGCGACGAGGATGAGGGCGAGCCTACCCTCAGGGGCGGCTGTGTCTTGTCTAGCTACGGTGGCTCTTCCTCCGGTGACAGCTCCAGCAGCAGTGGCCACGACAAGCCGTCGCGCCCGCTTTGAAGGCGCAGTGGGTCATCTCGTCGCCGCGCCTCCGTGAAGCGCAAAGAAGGATCCAGATAGGCTCGGGGTGCCGCTAGGGGTCTGCCTCCGCGGATTTCTGCAACGCTACTTTTGTTTTACTCTTTTTCCTGCATCAAGAATGAAACCAGTATGGGCCCAGGGGGCGTGTATCGAACTATAATTCCTCGGTTGTTGCACTATGTGTGTTGTTCCCGTGTTGTGTCGTTACTTCGTGTGAAGGTAACTTAACCTGGTATATTCGGGACGCCCTCTTCCTCACGAGGCGCTCATTTCCTCGTGTCCATCTTGCCTCGGCGGCCTACATTCGCTCGGGAACTGCAAAAACTCGTTAGGAAGTGCGCTAAAAGATTTGTCGTTCACCCTGGCCCTGACCTGGCGCTTTGTGTCACGGTACCCGAGGGGCACGGACTAGGAGAAGCACGCCAGCTTTTGGGCTCGAGCGAGGGTGGCTCGTGAGAAGGCAGAGAAGGGAGAAAAAATGCTCACGAGGGCACTTGCCTAGCCCCCTCGCGAGGCATGCGAGAGAGAGAACACGAGCAAAGTCGAGCCGGAAAAATGCAGTGAGAGGTGAGGGGGTCAGATCAGCAAGGAACGCCAAAAGCAAACTTCAATGAAGGAAAAGCAAGCCAACTACGGAAAGCAAATGAAAATCCGCGTCCGGCACCTAATCTAGTCTTCAAGTCTTCTCGCCAGCGCGGAGCTAAGTGCTGCCACTAGGCGTGGGGGGAGCCCCAGGGCGGCCGGCACTCCTGAGACTCTGGGGCGTGTACAGCCCCAACTCATTATTACGTGAGAGTATCACGAGCGGCGATTCTTCACAGGCACCGAGCCTTCTTCACAGGCTCTGGGCCTTTCTTCACAGGCTCTAGGCCTTGCTTCACAGGCTCTGGGCCTTGCGTCATGGGTAGAACTTCCGGAGGTGCTGGATGTTCCAGGCGTTTTGGATTGGTACCCCGTCTTGTGTCTCCAGGCGCACGGCGCCAGGCCTGGAGATGTGGACGACCTTAAACGAGCCTTCCCACATTGGTGAAAGCTTATGCAGCCCTTCCCTAGAGAGGACCCGCCTCAGGACTAGGTCGCCCGTCTCGAGTGTGCTGGAGCGGACGTTGCGGCAGTGGTATTGCCGCAATGCTTGTTGGTACTTCGCTGCCCGTAGCGCAGCTTCGCGGCGACGTTCCTCCCCAAGCATGAGGTCCATCCCCCGCGTCGCGTCCTGCTGTGTTTCATCAAACGCCAGGACCCATGCGGAGCGATGCTTGACCTCATGAGGAAGGACCGCTTCAGCTCCGTAGACAAGGAAGAATGGAGTCTCTCCCGTTGGCTTGGTGGCGGTGGTTCGGATGGACCACAGTACAGACTGGAGCTCGTCGTGCCAGCCCCTGCCACAAGCCTCCAGCTTCTTCTTGAAGGTCCTGGTCTTGAGGCCCCTCAGGACCTCCGTGTTAGCACGTTCGGCCTGACCATTACTCCTGGGGTGGGCCACCAAAGCGTAGCAGATCTGTGTTCCAAGGTTAGCACAGTAGGTTTTGAAGAGGTTGTTAGTAAACTGCGAACCATTATCTGTGATGATGCGGTTGGGGACCCCGAAGCGGCTTACGAGGCCCTTGATGAACTTGACAGCAGAGCCGGTCGGGATGGTACGGACGGCTTCCACCTCCGCCCACTTGGTGAATTTGTCGATGGCGACGTAGAGGTAGCGGTAGCCCCCTAGTGCCTGAGGGAACGGGCCTAGGATATCCAGCCCCCAGACTGCGAACGGCCATGTGAGTGGGATAGTTTGAAGACCCTGAGCTGGCTGATGGATTTGCTTGGCGTGGAACTGGCAAGCTTCGCAGGATTTCACCAGCTCGGCTGCGTCGTTGAGTGTTGTAGGCCAGTAGAATCCATTGCGGAACACCTTGCCGGCAAGGGTTCGTGATGACGAGTGGTGTCCGTAGTCCCCGCCGTGTATGTCAATCAGCAACTCCCTTCCTTGATAGCTGGATATGCAGCGCAGCGTGACATCGTTCGGTCGTTTCATGTATAACTCGCCGTCTTGGATACAGTCTGTCGTGGCTTGCCGGGCCACGCGCTCCGCCTCCTCTTCCTTCTCTGCTAGTGTCCCGTGCGTTAAGTACTCCTTGAATTCATTGGTCCAGCATTCCTTCTGGGGCTCGAGCGCCAAGAGCAGCTGAGCTCCTGAGGTCGGGCCACAGGCTGGGGCTCCTGTGGCCGGAGGCTGGGGGAGCTCCTCCCGAGGTTGAATCGTGCTTGAAAGAGGTGCGGCAGCTGATGGCTTGAAGAGCAGCTCCTCAAAGACGCCTGGCTCCTGTGGTTACCGCTTGGATGCTCTCCTGGCGATGTTGCCGGCCTCCTTGTTGGTGCCCCGGGGCACGTGCTGCAGCTCCAGGCCCGAGAACTATTTCTCCATCTTGCGCACCTCCGCGAGGTAGGCCTCCATATGCTCGTCCTTCGGCTCATACACCTTGTTGGAGAATTTGACGAGGAGTTGTGAGTCGCCTCTGACGGTGAGGCGCTTCACCCCTGAGCCGCCACAGCCTTCAGGCCAGCTATGAGGCCTTCGTATTCTGCGATATTGTTGGAGACCTTCTCACCGTGCTAAAAGTAGAGTTGCACGGTGTAGTAGAGCTTGTCCTGGGTGGGCGAGATGAGCACCGCTCCAGCCCCCGCGCCCTGGTGCACGAAGGCGCCATCGAAATACATGACCTAGCCGTACGGGGCCTCACTTCCTGGGGAGGTGGACCGGTCTTCTCCTTCCTCGAGTATCGGGGCATCCGTCCATTTGGCCACAAAGTCAGCGAGTGCGGCCCCTTTGATGACCCTGGTAGTGCTGAACTCCAACTGGAATGCTTGCAGCTCGATGTTCCACTCAGCGACCCTTCCGGCTGAGTTAGGGCTCCTAAGTACCCTCTCCAATGGGTAGGCTGAGACGACCTTGATGGGGTGGCCCTGGAAGTAGTGTCACAGTTTGCGTGAGGCCGCCAGGAGTGCGAGCAGGGGTATCTGGGGCATGGGGTAGCATGCCCTTGCGTCCCGTAGTACAGTGATGACGAAGTACACCGGGCGTTCGACGAGGGCCGGCACACTGTCGAGGCTCAGGTCATGCGGAGATCTGGGAATATCCTGAGGTGGGAGGATCCATGAGACCTGATTGTCCTTGGGGGCTTCTGTGATGCTGCCCTGCTGAGCTTGGCCTTCCATTGCTGACGCCTTTGTTGCACCTTCCTGACCCCGCGCCACTTCAACCCTGGCTTGGCGCGGTGCGCCCTTGGCTTGGCGCTCCTCTCGAACCGCCACCAACACTGCGCTGGTGGAGTATGGGGTGGCAGCAAGGTAGAGTACCAAAGGTTCGAGGGGCCACGGTGCCACCATCACCGGGGGGCTAGTAAGGTATTTCTTGAGGTCTTGGAAGGCCCGGTCGGCCTCCGGGTTTCCACTCGAACAGGCCCTTCTTCTTCTTGAGCTTGAAGAAAGGTAAGGCGCGCTCTCCTAGTTTGGAGATGAAATGCCCTAACGCGGTCACCCGCCCAGCTAGCTTCTGCATCTCTTTGAGGGTCTGTGGTGGGCTCATGTCCTCGATGGCTTTGATCTTCTATGGGTTAGCCTCGATCCCTCTGTGGGATACGAGGAATCCCAGCAGCTTGCCAGAGGGGATGCCGAACACGCACTTCTCCGGGTTGAGCCTCAAGTTCACTTGGCGTAGGCTCTCGAAGGTCTCCTCCAAGTCTTGAATCAATGTCCTCGCCTCACGAGACTTGACCACTATGTCATAGACATAGGCCTCTGCGTTTCTCTGAGCTGCCGCCCCAGACCAATGTGCATCAACCGCATAAAGGTCGCGCCTGCGTTGCACAGCCCGAAGGGCATGCATGTGTAGCAGTACACCCCACATGGTGTCAGGAAGGCCGTCTTTTCCACATCTTCCACCGCCATCTTGATTTGATGATACCCTGAGAACGCATCCAGGAAGCACAGCAGTCACACTCGGCGGTCGAGTTGACAATTTGGTCAATGCGCGGGAGTGGGAACGGGTCTTGGGGGCAGGCTTTGTTAAGACTGGTGAATTCAACGCACATCCGTTCCTTCCCGCCTTTTTCCGGCACTACGACAGGGTTCGCCAGCCATTCGGGGTATCGGACCTCTCGGATGGCACATGCCGCTTCCAGCTTGCGTGTCTCTTGGATGATGAAGGCCTGCTTCTCAGTGGACTGCCGTCTCGCTCGCTGCTTCATGGGGCGGATGTTAGGGCATACCCTTAGATGATGCTGGATCACGTCCCTCGGGACCCCTACCAGCTGATTGGGCTCCCACGCGAATATCTCCTTGTTCACGCGCAAGAACCTCACCAGGGCTTCTTCTTGTTCTGGGTCAAGGCCGTCTCCTATGGTAAAGGTGGCTCCTGAAGACCCGTCCTCACTGACCGATACCTTCTTGGTTTCCGCCTTGTCTTGGGTGAACAGCTGCTTCTTCTCAGTGGGCGCAACCTCCCTGGCCGTGGGGGCACCGGCGTCGGCGGGTTGTGCTGCTGCCATGGTCTTGAAGGCGAGCCTGAGCACCGCCACGGCCTCCTTAGTGTCGCCCTTTATGGTGAGGACGCCCTTGCTCCCTGGCATCTTCATGAGGTTGTAAGCCGGGTGAGTCGCTGCCATGAACTGAACGAGTGCCGGGTACCCGAGGATGGCGTTGTACGGGAGACCGATGCGAGTGATGTCAAAGTCCACCAGCTCAGTGCGGTAGTTGTCGCGTGTGCCGAAGGTGACAGGGAGGCGGATCTGTCCCAGGGAGTGGGCAGCTCCACCACCCACTCCCGAGAAGGGCTTACTGAGGCCGAGCCGCTCGAGTGGCACGTGGAGAAGGCTGAAGGCTTCCACGGAGAGCAAGTTGAGGCTAGCACCACCGTCGATGAGGGTCTTGGTGACGGCCACGTTGCAGATGGTGGGCATGCAGAGCATCGAGAGCATTCCGAAGCCAGCGGTGGAGTTGGGGTGGTCTTCTGAGCCAAAGATGAGGTCGGCCTCTGGTGCAGCCCAACCTGGCGGAGCCCCCGGGCTCCTGGAGGTGGCCCCGATCTGACGGAGGAACGGCTTGGCGTGGCGGTCTGGCGGCGGTGCTTGAGAGCCACCCAGCAGGGCTGCGACTATGTGGTGCGCTGGCACCGCATAGCGAGCAGTGAAGAGGCCACGGAGCTGTTCCCAAGATGCCACCGTGGATCCGGGAAGGTTGAGCAGCCAGGCGCGTGGCTCGCCGGCGAGGGCCATGGGAAGCCAGTTGGCCATGACCTTGTCATCACCCCCGGCTTCGAGGACGGCCTCCTCGTACGCCAGCAGGAAAGCTGACGGGTCCGCTGCGCCGTCGTAGCGCGGCAGCATCTCCGGTCTGAACTCGGATGGCCACTGCACCCACCACAGGGCGGGGCCAGGGTTCGGAGCCCCCTGGCCCCGTTATCAATGCTGACCGTCGGAGTCGGCGGTAAGTCGCCTGCCATGTGGGCGA
Source organism: Triticum urartu (assembly GCF_003073215.2). Lineage (NCBI taxonomy): Eukaryota > Viridiplantae > Streptophyta > Magnoliopsida > Poales > Poaceae > Triticum > Triticum urartu. The sequence continues at coordinate 440,968,704 of NC_053028.1, read as the reverse complement.
AGCGCAGTGGCGATGGAGCGCAGATCGACGGAGGGGAAGCTATGGCGCACCCCTACCTGGCGCGCCAAATGTCGGATGTGGGGTTTTGGCAAACCCTTAAGGTTCGAACACTGGGGTGCGCGCGAAGTCTTTTCCTCCCACCAATCTACTCCCTAGCTCGCTAAGATCTCGCGGACGAACTCGAAGAACTCGCAACACAAAAAGACACAAGATTTATACTCGTTCGGGCCACTGTTGTGGTGTAATACCCTACTCCAGTGTGGTGGTTCTGGATTGCCTCTAGGGCTGATGATGAACAATACAAGGGGAAGAGCAGCCTCCTGAGGTTGAGGTGTTCTTGTGCTTGGCTAACTTATGTGGTTCTGGATGGTCTAAAAATGGTCCTCCCTTGCCTATTGTGGTGGCTAGTCCTACTTATAGAGTCCTTGGTCCTCTTCCCAAATATTGAGCGGGAAGGGAGCCAACAACGGCGGGCAAATTTAAAGGGGGACAGCTAGTACAAGCTATCCTGACAAAGGCGGTCTCCGCCTGCGAAAGGCTCTGGTGGTGACGCCGTCTTGGGCTCCATGATGACCTCCGTCTTGCCGTCCTTCTGGTCCTGGTCTTGTTGCACCGATATGGCAACCTTTGCCTGATGCATCGGTACTCCTCGCCTACGCAGGCCTCCTTAGCACCAAAGAGGAAATAAGGACGCTGCGTGCGCTGGCGCCCGGCTGGTGTCGATCGTCATGGCTCGCGTCACGAGAGCCTCGTGAGGTTTGCCTCGCCTTGATATCTCCGCTCCTCGTGAGCCTGCCCGACTAGGCCACTCCAGACGAGGTCCTGTGCCGTCCGCCTCGCGAGGCTTGGCCCCTCGCGAGGGTCTTGGATGCCTTGTTGATGAAGATGGGTCGTATGGCCTGCTGGCTTAGCCACGCAACGGGCCACAGGCAGGCAAGTCTGGGGACCCCCGTTCCCAGAACGTCGACAGGGGCGGCGCCCCGCTTTCCTTCTCTTTCTCTCCCTACCTTTCCCCCTCCTAGTAGGAGTAGGAAAGGAAGGAATCCTACTCCTACTAGGAGGAGGATTCCTCCTCCTAGGCGCGCCAACATGGGTCAGCCGGCCTCCCCCTTGCTCCTTTATATACATGGGCAGGGGGCACCTCTAGACACACAAGTTGATCACAAAGATCTCTCCCAGCCGTGTGCGGTGCCCCCCTCCACCATAATCCACCTCGGTCATACTGTAGCGGTGTTTAGGCGAAGCCCTGCTGCGGTAGCTTCATCAACATCATCACCACGCCGTCATGCTGACGAAACTCTTCCCCGAGCTCTACTGGATCGTGAGTTCACGGGACATCACCGAGCTAAACGTGTGCTGAACGCGGAGGTGCCGTATGTTCGGTACTGATGATCGGTCGATCGTGAAGACGCACAACTACATCAACCGCGTTGTCATAACGCTTCCGCTTAACGGTCTACGAGGATACGTGGACGACACTCTCCCCTCTCGTTGCTATGCATCACCATGATTCTGTGTGTGCGTAGGAAATTTGTTGAAATTACTACGTTCCCCAACAGTTTGACAGTGTCCGGGAGCTTAGCCGCTGAATTAAAGGTTTGCTTGACAAGGCCGCTCTATACTTCCGCTGCCAGGGCCGCGGTGTGCTCCTCAGTACAGAGGGAGCATTTAGTATTTCCATTAACTGTTATGACACCGCGTGGTCCGGGCATCTTGAGTTTGAGATAAGCATAGTGTGGCACCGCATTGAATCGAGCAAATGCAGTTCGTCCGAGCAGTGCGTGATAGCCACTGTGGAAGGGGACGATATCGAAGATCAAGTCTTCGCTTCGGAAGTTGTCCGGGGATCCGAAGACGACTTCCAATATGATTGAGCCCGTGCAGCAGGCCTCTACACCTGGTATTACTCCTTTAAAGGTAGTTTTTGTGGGCTTGATCCTTGATGGATCGATGCCCATCTTGCGGACTGTATCCTGATAGAGCAGGTTGAGACTACTGCCACCGTCCATGAGGACTCGTGTGAGATGGAATCCATCAATAATTGGGTCGAGGACCAGTGCGGCTGAACCGTCATGACGAATATTGGTCGGGTGGTCCCTGCGATCGAAGGTGATTGGGCAGGATGACCACTGGGGCGACTGGCTCTATCGCGTAGACATCCCTAAGCGCGCGTTTGCGCTCCCTCTTGGGGATATGGGTAACATATATCATGCTCACCGTTTTAACTTGGGGGAACTTCTTCTGTCCCCCCGTGTTCGGCGGCTGGGCCTCCTCGTCTCGTCCTCACTTTGTGACCCCTTCTCCTTGTTTTCGGTATTTAACTTACCGGCATGTTTAAAGACCGAACAGCTTCTGTTGGTATGGTTGGCTGGTTTATCGGGGGTGTCGTGGATCTGACATGGACGGTCGAGTATGCGCTCCAAGCTAGATGGGCCCGGATTGTTTATTTTAAATGGCTTCTTCCATTGGCCGGACTTGGAGCCACTGAATCCGATGTTGACTGTCGTGTCATCGGTATTGTCACTGTTGTTTCGACGCTTGTGTCTGTTGCGTCAGGGCTTGTCGTTGCTATTTCTGGCTTCAGAAGCGCCAGGTTCGCTTGCATTATTATTGCTGTGGGCTATCTAGCTATCTTCGCCCGTGCAAAAGCGGGTCATGAGTGTCGTGATGGCTACCATGGACTTCGGTTTTTCTTGGCCGAGGTGTCGGGTGAGCCATTCGTCGCGGATGCTATGCTTAAAGTCCTCTAGGGCTTCGGCATCCAGACAGTTGACGATCTAGTTCTTTTTAGTTAGGAACCTAGTCCAAAATTTCCTGGCTGACTCTCCGGGTTGTTGAACTATGTGACTTAAGTCATTGGCATCCGGAGGTCGGACGTATGTACCTTGGAAGCTGTCGCGGAAGGCGTCTTCCAAGTCCTCCCAGCTGCCAATGGAGTTTTCTGGCAGGCTGTTTAACCAGTGCCGAGCTGGTCCCTTGAGTTTTAGCGGGAGGTATTTGATGGCATGAAGATCATCATCGCGGGCCATATGAATATGGAGAATAAAGTCCTCAATCCATACTGCGGGATCTGTTGTTCCATCGTATGATTCGATATTCACGGGTTTAAACCCTTCTAGGAATTCGTGCTCCATTACTTCATCAGTGAAGCAGAGGGGGTGTGGCGCCTCTATATCGGGCCAAGTCGCGACGTAGCTTGGATGGAGTCCGTCTGCGGTTTTCGTCCCGGACGTGGTTATGCTTGTCACGTCCGGCTAGGTAGCCGTCCTCGCGCGTCGGGGCATGCCCCCATGATCCGTAGATCGATCTGGTCTAACCTGCTCTCTTTTCCAGCTCTTGCCGCAGGTCATATTTATATCCCCGAGTTGTTGTGTCCCTACCTTTACAGCGAGGTAGTATAGGCTGGTGTTCATCCTGAGTTGCCGTTTTGTCCCGGCCATAAGGTGGTCGGTCAGCCGCATTACACGCTGATGGTACGGGACCAAGTGCCTCATCGTCGAATTGAGGTAGGAGTTTACGCTTCGGCTAACTTTTGGTTGGACGCTCGAGGCCATATTCCTTGGCTGCTAGGACATTAGTCCACCTGTCATTAAGTAGGTCTTGATCAGCTTGAAGCTGCCGCCGTTTCTTTTTCAGGCTCCTTGCAGTGGCAATTAGCCGGTGCTTAAAGCGCTCCTGCTCGAGGGGTTCCTCGGGCACGATAAAGTCTTCGTCGCCGAGGCTCACCTCCTCCTCGGAGAGTGGAAGATAATTACTGTCCTCTGAGTCCTCGTTTACGGCATGTTCATCAGGTCTAACTTGCCCATCTTCCCGGTCGTCATGTTCGGAGGTTGGCTTGACGGGGTCTTCTTGGTCTTCGGCATCGTCCGGAGTATTTTTGTCTCTCGTGCCGGTATCACTGTCTTTTTCACGGCGTGATTTAGAGCGGCGCTGCTGACGTCGGCACTTTGGCTGTATCTTAGGAGGTTTATCCTCGACCGGATCTTTATCGTTATCGCCATTACCCTCTTTGGGTGTATCCACCATGTACACGTCATATGAAGAGGTGGCCGTCCAGCTCATTTAAACGGCGGTCTTTAGGCCTGCTCTTCTCCGGCATCGTCATCCATACCGCCGATGTCTTCGGAGCCGTAATCGAGCATGTCAGTTAAGTCCTCGACAGTGGCTACGAAGTGGGTGCTGGGTGGGATGTAAAATTCCCCGATCTCAGCCCCTAGTCTGGGCTGGGCGTAATTCGAACGTTGCTCCTCTGTAATGACGAGGGATCGCATCAAGTCCAGGGCCTCACTTAAAGGCGAGGTTTGGCCAGGGAGAAAAGAGCCAAGGAGTACGGCGGGAAGGAGACTCCTTGGCCAAACTCACACGACGTCGACTCTGAGGGTTCGGAGCCAGTGTCCGGAGAAGAGTCTGGCTTCGCGATGGTTGCCAGTGACACTACTTCCTCCGGCTCTCCCGTACTAGGCTTAGTGGCCATGGATAGTCCGGCGGGCTCAAGAATCTCCTCTTCGGACCTAGCTATGCGCTCCGGATCTAAGGCCAGAGTGGAGGTTGGGGTCGTGAACCCTTGGAAGATCAAGTCTCCTCGGATATCAGCGACATAGTCCAGATTTCCAAAACTAATCTGGTGATCTGGGGCGTAGCTATCGATCTGCTCTAGATGGCCAAACGAGTTGGCCTATAGTGCGAAGCCGCCAAATATGAAGATCTGGCCGGAAAGAAAAAACCTCCCTCAGGGCAGCATTGTTGTAGATGACTAATGGAGCCATCGAACCTTTTGATGACGACACGGCGGAACTCTCAATGAAAGCACCAATGTTGGTGTCAAAACCGGCGGATCTCGGGTAGCGGGTTCCGAACTGTGCGTCTAAGGTCAAAGGTAACGGGAGATGGGGGACACGATGTTTACCCAGGTTCGGGCCCTCTTGATGGAGGTAATACCCTACTTCCTGCTTGATTGATCTTGATGAATATGAGGATTACAAGAGTTGATCTACCACGAGATCGTAATGGCTAAACCCTAGAAGTCTAGCATGTATGATTGTGATTGCCTCTACGGACTAAACCCTCCGGTTTATATAGACAGCGAAGGGGCCTAGGGTTGTACAAAGTCGGTTTAAAGAGGAAGGAATCTTCATATCCGATTGCCGAGCTTGCCTTCCACGCAAAAGAGAGTCCCATCCTGACACGGGAGGAAGTCTTTGTCTTGTATTTTCACGGCCCATCAGTCTGGCCCATGTCACATAGGCCGGACGCCCGAGGACCCCTTAGTCCAAGACTCCCTCAGTGGCCTCACATGCCCTATCAACTATCACACTCTCTCTATGTGGTGGCTCACTTGCTCCCTAAAAATAGGTGCACTCAAAGTCACATATGGTGGAGTCACTCATCTCACTCAAGTGGTGGGGGTTGTGGCTCTCCTCACATGAGAATTGGGGCAACTCATCATATATGGGGCTAGTGGTGAAGTCACGTTCACTCTCAATATGGTGGAAAAAAGTCACTCAAGTCATCATACGTCGTCGTGGTCAAAGGGAAAATCACATGCTCAACCATCTTGTCACCGTTGTCGTGGATGAAGGCCGAAGATGGCACATCATCACTCTCCTCCCTGACCGAAGGGAAAATACCATGCTCGATCATCTTGTCACCGTCACCGTGGATGAAGACCGAATATGGCACATCATCACTCTCACATCCAAAGATGGAAGCATCATCCTTGCTCGCCACCGGGTCGCTCGCCTCCAAAGCTTGTTCCTTGATTGGCTCCTATCGGTGTTCTGGGAACGGGGGTCCCCAGACTTGCATGTCTGTGGCCCACGGCGTGGCTCTGCGAGCGGGCCCGTACGGCCCATCTTCATTAACAAGGCATTCAAGACCCTCGCGAGGGGCCAAGCCTCGCGAGGCGGACGACACAAGTCCTCCTCAGGAGTGGCTTCACCAGGCTGGCTCGTGAGGGGCGGAGAGTTCAAGGCCAGGCAAACCTCACGAGGTTCTCGTGATGTAAGCCATGACGACCAAGGCCAGGCGGGCACCAGCGCGCGCAGCGTCCTTGTTTCCTCTTTGGTGCTAAGGGGGCAAGCACAGGCGCGGAGTACCGAGGCATCAAACAAAGGTTTCCATATCGGTGCAACGGCACCAAGACCAGCAGGACGGCAAGACGAAGGTCACCGTGGAGCCCAAGACGGCGTCACCACCAGAGCCTTTGGCAGGCGAAGACCGCTTTTGTCAGGATAAGCTGTACTAGTTGTCCCCTTTCAAATTGGCCGTTGTGGCAGGATACCACGATACCAAGATGATATGGAGGTTACCGTCCGAGGCGATGATGAGTGGCGGTGTTGTCGATGTCGAACCATTCCTAGTTAGCCGAAACACCCTAGGAAACGGGAAAACGCAAACTCAAAATCTCAAATGTCAAATGTCAAATGGTGGCAGCAAAATGCAGTGGTGGTTTTGTGGAAGCTCAATGGGATTGCGGAAGTGCAATGATGGGTTATGCGAGTCGGAGTTGAAGGTCACCGTCCCTAAGTAGCCGAAACACCTTAGGAGACACAACTCACAACACAAACAAAATTGGATTAAGTTGGGGTGGTGGAAGTGTATGGTGGGCAAGATTATGCGGAAGTTATGGTGGTGGTTGATGAAGAAGCAACCGTCCCTAAGTAGTTGAAACACCTTAGGAGACTCGAATCACTAATCAAGCAACCACTAATGCTATGGTGAACAAAATGGGTTAGGTTGCGAAAGTCGGTGGTGGTAATGCGGATGATGTGGTGAGGGCCCTAGACAAAGATGCCAAAGTTTCAAAAAAATTATGGTGTCAAATGATGTTGGTAGTATTTTTGTGGGATGGGGAATGTCTTCAAAATGAGCTAAAGAACGTCAAAAATAGAGTTCGGATGAATTAGTTATGGCCAAAACAAAAATCAGCCAAAGTCAATATCTACAGGGACCGGACGTCTGGTAAGTGTCGGATATCCGGTGGTCAGACGTCGGAAGTCTCGGAAATCCGTTAATTTTTTTCTGTTGGGTGGCACCGTTCATCTGGAAAGTGTCGTATATCCGGTGGTTCGGGAGGCTCCGGACGTCCGGTAAACGTCGGTCGTCCGGTGTATCGGGGTGAACTCAAGATCCGAGATTCGGGACGCGATTTTGGGCAGAAAATGGAGATTTGTGGGTCAAAATTGATGAGATTTCGTGGGATGGAAAGTGAGGAAACTTGGGGAGATGCTAGATCCACTTGAAACCAAGAAAATCCATGGATAAAAATCAACAAAACATCATCAAACCAACAAATCACAAAAAAATGGGGCTATTTTTGGTGGGGATTTTCGAAATTGGGGACTAAATTAAACAAAACAAGGCAAGAAAATGGGGGTAGGGCTCCAAATTCGTGATCAATGTGGCTCATGATACCAAGATGATACGGGGCTAACTCGATGTAGGCCGATCTTTCACGATTGGAGTGGATTCCCTCGAAGAACACGATGAACACGGGGAAGAACGGAGAGAAATCACAAGGGGAAACAATCAAGAACAAGTCCAATCACACATCCACTAGATAATCAAACACACAAGATCCATAAGGTACATGAACAACAAAGGGAAAGATACAAGGTAAAGTTCATCTCCAAGAGGAGGTCTTGATGGTATCCTAGATGGATCTTCCCGTGAGGGGTCTTGATGATATCCCGCAGGATCTTCTCAAATGGAGGTCTTGAACTCCATGGGAGTGGTAGTCTCTCTCTCTCTCAAGAGGAGGAGTGGTACAAGGAGCAAAGCTCACCTAAGAATGAGCTGTCACTTTGCTAACCCTAGAAAGGAGGTGGAGGCGGTCTATTTATAGTCTAAGCCATGAAGGGGTAAGTGGGAGAGGGATACAAGGCCAAAGGCCCGGCTGCGCACAGGCAGTGTCGGACGTCCGGTCGCTCTCAGGGGTCAGGACGTCCGAAGGGCATCGGACTTCTGACAACTTCTCTGGACTGGTGGCATCGGTCATGCGGTTGACGTTGGTCGCCCGGTCACTGGGACTCGTCGGTCGTCCGGCCGCTGTAGGTCTCTCGGCTATAGCTATACTGGTCGTCTGGACTGTGATAGGTACCCGATGTCCGGTGGCGTCCGGACGTCCGGTGGTTGTAGCTTGCACTCTTCCCTCACGGATGGTGTAGTTGTTCCTTGGCGCTTGCACTCCTCCTCGTCATCCGTGAAGCTCCGACAATACCTATGCATGCACACGAGTGGAGTGTCAAGTAGTATACCATCCTCGAAGGGGTCAAGTGAACACGTGTAAAGGAGATTATTCACCTTTAAGTATGTGAAGTAGATGTCGCATGTGTCACTTGCCAAATGGACTCTTGACATGGTGATGTCCTTAGGATGCTCCGTGTCCATTTACCAATCTGAAACGGGATAAATTACAGTACACTCACCATCGATGCTTATACATTCTTTCGGACTGCATGTGCACTTGTGTTCTTAATCTGTAATCTAGTGGTGTGGTGAATCTGGCCACTCCTGCACAATACCATTTCCTACCATGTCTTAACTGTGAACAATTTTTATTCTATTTTAATCCAAGTCTCTTTATTTGCTACTAAGAAATTGGATGAATCGATAGCAGTGTTGCTTATATGTGCAAAGCATGTTATCTGTCTGCTTTTTTCTCTTTCAGGGTGATATCACTCACGCCAAGAACTGCCATTGATGCTATGTAGCTAGTTGGGTATAAGCGTCAAACAAGTGCAGTCATCAGCTTGCTCAGCTTCTTGCGCTGTAGCTCCCAGGCAGGGCTAACCTTTCTTGAACTGTGTTGAAGTGATGTCGGTTCTGTATATTATTTTAGGCAGCTTTTTTATTTGCACTAATGGCGACCTTTGATGCTAGTGTATGTAATTTGTTGTCTGGTTGCGCTTTATTATTGCTGGCGGTGAACTTTTATGCCTAGTGCATGTAATATGCATTAATTTCTTTGTTGTATAGTCTAGGTGTATTTTTTGTCATGATGACGTAATTTAATTTTTGTATATGCTGTCATCGCTCCCTCATAAGGTCGTAAGCTTTGACGGAGCGCAATGGGCCTAAACATTCGGTTTATTATATAAAAATTATGGTAGTAAAACTGCTCGGCCCACCAATCGCTATTAATGGGCCAAAATGTGGGCCTACAATCATGTCCGACCAATAGCAGTCCTAGATGTAAACTCACCAACTATTAGTTTCGGGCCTTTAACAGGCCGAGTAAACCAGTTGCCTAAGTTGGGCCAGAAAATAGAATGGGCTTTTAACAGTCCAAAAAGTAGATTGGGCCTGAACAGTGTCGGAGGCCCATGCTTGGCCCAACCACAAGATGGACCACTGACAGGCCAAAATATGTGCCGGACCACAGTTGGCCCAATAACATGATGGGTCATAAGAAGGCCGGATGCAAAACGGGCCATCATTAGGCCCAGTTATCTCACGGGCCTTTAACGGGCCAATTGTCAGGTTGGGCTAAAATGTATCCACGAAGACTACGGGCCTTTAAGAGGCCGAAAGTCACTTCGGCCCAGAAATAGGCCCACATGCAGCACATGTCGTTAAATGGTCAAAAGTGAAACCGAGTCGACAATGACCCATGCGTACCAATGGCCATTGACATGCCAAAAGTAATATTGGGTTGAACTACTACATGGTCCTTTAAGAGGCCGTAGTTCAAATGGGCCCCTAATCCGAAAGCACAATGCGTGTTAACGGCCCAGATAATATCTGGGACGTAATTTGGCCCATAATATGTCAGGCAGTTAACGGCCGGTTCCGTTATGGGCCATAATTTGGCCCATAATATGTCAGACAGCTAACAGGTCGGTTCCGATATGGGTCGTCATTTGTCCTAAAACATGGCAGACTGTTAACGGGCCGGATCTGATGTGGGCAGTCATTTGGCCCAAAATGTGACAAACATCTAACAGCTCGGATCTTATGTGGGATGTAATTTGGCCCAAACTGTGGCGGGCTGTTAACGGGTCGGCCTTTTTATCTTAAATGGGCTACTACTGGGCCGTGCCACGTGTCAAGGTATCATAGGCGCATTCCATCCATTGTACGGATGACATCTATTCCAACGCTGAGCCGACACATGGATCCTCTAGCGAATGAGAATTTTACACGTGGAAAATCCCCATTAGGGGTGGGCATAAAAACCGACAAAGCGAAAACCGAACCGATGCCGAAACCGAATAAACTGAATTTTCGGGGTTCTTTTACTGTCACAGAAAAAATCCGTTTTCATGTCCACTAACCGAACAGAATTCGGTAGGTTTAGTTTTCATCTCGGTTAATTGAACAAAAACCGAACAGACGTGGTTGATTGTACGCACGCAGCGTAGTCTCTCGGGAGTCACGCGACCAGCCTCCCACGATCGCTCACCTGACATGCGTGCATCTCACATAACGTGGGCCTGCCTGACCAAAGTGCCAACAAGGATAAGGCCCAGCTCACATGGGCTTTTCTTTTGGTGACCGGTGTGCATGCGCGTACAAGTATGCGAATAGCTGACCAGGCCATTCACTCCTTTAGTCCCACCTCGCCCAACTGAGGAGATAAGCCAAATTTTTTGCCTATATACGAGGGTGCAGCTAGTTCAATCAGGGCATGAATACTCGAGGCGTGGTCATTCGGCATAAAACCGAAAACCGCACCGAAATTTCGGTTAACCGAATTTTCGGTTAGCTAATCTCAGCTAGCATTTTCGGTTTTTAGTTTGCCTAACCGAATTTAAGAAAAATGAATGGTAGAAACCGAATTTTCGGTTTATACCGAACGCCCAGCCCTAATCCCCATTGGTTCGGGCTGTTAGCGAGTTTTTAGATCCAAACCGGAACCCGATAGCTTAACAGTGACCTGTTACGGTGGATGCCACATGTCGGTTACCCTTGACGAAACCACTTCCATGATGCGCCGATTATCGTCATGGAAGTGGACACTTCCATGATGATAATTTTGGTATTGTCATGGAACACTTCTACGATAGCATAGGTATGACCATCTTGATTCTGTCATAAAATCTTCATGGATGTTCATGCATGACAGAAAACATGACCTACTGTGACAAACACGTAGCATAGTTTTCACTAGATGCTTCTCTCTCGAACACGTAGCATACGGTGGGTGAACAAATTACTATTGGGCAATTGATAGAAAAGCGCATAGTTATGACGTATTCGCGGCAATGATCATGTATATAGGCATCACGCCTGAGACAAGTAGACCGACTCCTGCCTGCATCTACTCCTATTACTCCACCAATCGACTGCTATCCAGCATAAATCTATAGTATTAAGTCCATGATAAACAGAGTAATGCCTTAAGCAAGATAACATGATGTAGACAAAGTAAACCCAATCAATGTGAATAAACTCCGTCGTTTTACCCTTAATGGCAACAATACAAATATGTGTCTTGTCCCCTACTTTGTCACGGGGATGTAGAGCACCGCAAGATTGAACCAATTACAAAGCACCTCTCCCACTAGAGATAAAATCAATCTAGCTAGCCAAACCAAACAGATAGATCGAAGAGAAAATCTATAACAATCATGCACAATAAAGTTCAGAAAAAAGACTCAATTACTATCAATGAATATTCCAATCATAAACCCACAATTCATCGGATCCCACCAAACACACCGCAAAACAAGATTACATCGGATAGAACTCCAAGAAGATCCAGGAGAACATTGTATTGATGATCAAAGAGAGAGAAGAAGACATCTAGCTACTAGCCATGGACCCGTAGGTCTGTACTGAACTACTCACACATCATCGGAAGGTAGCAAGGATGATGCAGAAGGCCTCTGTGATCAATTCCCCCTCCGACAAAGTACCGGAAAAGGCCTACAGATGATCACGAAAGAACAGAAGCTTGTGGCGGTGGAAAAAGTGTTTCAGGTGGCTCTCTGGGGGTTCCCAATATTTGAAAATTTATAGAAGTGTAATTAGGACAGACGGAGCCTCGAGGGGCCCACAAGGCAACAGGGCGCGCCCGGTTGCCTTGCCGTCTCCTTGTCCGTTCTCTGGTCTCCTCCTGAAGCTTCTAGGGTCTCTTATGTCAAAAAAATCGTCAAAAAGTTTCATAGCGTTTGGACTTCGTTTGGTACTAATTTTTCTAGAAACCCAAAAACAAGCAGAAAACAACAACTGACACCAGGCAGTGGGTTAATAGGTTAGTTCCCAAAAATGATATAAAACAATATAAAAATGCATATAAAGTATCCAAGATTGATAATATAATAGCATGGAGCACTCAAAAATTATCAACGGCAGATAGGATCCTTGATAGAGGAGTGTGGAATCCTCGGATAAGCCGCCCACCATGTCGCACACACCTACAGCATTGCATGGCTGGGCGGATCCTATTGCAGGTGTTGTTTGGCGGCAAGGCGCCTTCCGCGTCCGAGCAGCGGTCTGCTACGCGCCATTCGGGGTGCCAGAGCAGCTGGCGTCGTTGTGACACGTGTTCCTGCCGCCGGGCACTACGTGAACCACATGTCAGCAACGTGTCGGCCGCTATCAGGCATGATAGTTGAAAGGGCGTATGCGCACGCGCTGCAAGCCACCGGTGCCGGGGAGGTCTGCCTTGTGGAATTCATTCAATGCCCTCTCTTTACATGTGTTCATTCATCCTTTTTGTCCTTTGATACGCTTATGTGCAAATTGAGATGAAATCTTTTGCAGTCCGTGCCAATTTTTAGTTCATGCTATTAATATCCAACCCTTATTTTTGTTGTGATACTTTTTTATGAATCTAGGTTGCTATGGTGTTCAAACTACAATTAAAACATGCGTAGTTTAAGTTTTCTAATACATCCATACAATTGACATGGCAAACTTTAATATGTTTTTGCCATGGCACCTCCATTAGATGCTTATATATTACCATGGCAAAAAATCTAAGATCCTTTTGCCATGCCACCCTCTAGTTTCATAATATATGTATAGACATGCCATGATAAACTTCTTTAAACATGTTTTTTGCCATGCCATCTTAAACTTGTTTTTTTTGCAAGAGCTCCTTTTGTTCATTACATGGAAAAATTACTTGCTAGCTATCAACTAACCATGACAAACTTTTCTGCCATGGGCTCTTTTTAATTTTTATACTACATTTTCAATAATTTTTATCATGCAAATTTGGTAGTTGAATCATGGCAAGAGAATATCCGGGTCATGGCAAATTTAGTTTATGGATCCGCAAATTTTAGTAATTGACCATGGCAAATTTTGCAACTGGCCATGGCAAAAACAATTTATGTATCATGGAAAATTTAGGTTATGGATCACAGGATCTTTAGTACTCCCTCTGGTCCCTTTTACTCTGCATATAAGAATTGTTTGGGTCAAACTTCAAAAAGTTTGATCATATTTATATGAAAAAACATCAACATCTGCAATGCTAAAGTTTTACAATATGAAAATTTAAGTCAGGACGCATCTAATGATAATGATTTCACATTGTGAATGTTCATATTTTTTATAAAGTTGGTCAAACTCTACGAGGTTTGGCTTCAGACGAATCTTATATGTGAACTAAAAAGGACCAAAGGGGGTAATTGACCACTTCCAAAATGTTACTACAATTTCCATGTCCCATCTACATTTTTTCTAGGGAACAAAATTCATATAGTTGCCATTTGTCAAGAGAACTTTTTTCCCTATTATTTTTCCATGTGCAAATGATATTGTTGGCAAATTCATATGGTAAAGTTTCCAAAAAAATCATATGGTATCATAGAAGCAATTTGCCATGGAAATTTTTTATTAGTTGACCATGGCAAGAAAAAAAAGGAATCATGGAAAATTTAGTTTATAGATCATGACAAATTTAGTTATTGACCGTGATATTGACCATGGCATTTATTTATAATTTACCATGGCAAAACCAATGTATGTATCATGGAAAATATAGGTTATGGATCACGGGAATTTTAGTAATTGACCATGGCAATTTTAGTTTGTAGATCATGGCAATTTTAGTTTTATGATCATGGTGATTTTTATTCTTCTCATGACACTATTCTCTCTTTTTGAACCATGGCAATTTAGTTTTGTGCTTTCTTATTTTTGAGCATCGTGGGAATTGGTTTTATATGTAGCACGGTAATTTTCCATCATTGTTTACACTAAATTTGGTCATCATCACAAACTTTCGCACATTTTTTTCTTTTCATGTCCTTTTTGCAAGCATCACATATGCATCATGGCAAGCTTACCTCACTTTTGTCACCAGGGTAAACTTATTCATTTTTTGCCATTAATGTGTGTTTTTAGGACCATGGCAAATCTCGTCCTTTCTTGCAACATGGCAAAATTACTATTTTTAGGGACAATGAAAAATTTAGTTTATGGTCATTTTTTATTAGCTAATCCATGACATTTCTTATATTCCCCCTTTTAGCTATTTTTTTACATATGAATTTCCTGTTTTTTTAATTCTATATTTGAAAGCCTTTCTCTTTTTTGCAAGGTTTTTCTGTTTTCTTCATTCTTTCTTCTTGGTTTTTGGGATTTTTTTAGTACAACGGCACTCAAACTGGGTTGTCGCTGTCATTTTTTAGTTTTAGGCTGCCTAGTTCAGTCAGGAGAAGTCATTCGATCTAGGCTCTCTCCCACATTGACCGCTTTCTTTCATTTTGTTCGGGGAAATCCCTATTAGACGCTCGCTGCATCAAAATGTCGAGCAAACGCATAGGGATGGAGCGGGCATAGGGATGGAGCGAGATCGATTGCGCTGGACCGGCCCAGTACATGATCTGTTACGTTTCGGTTTTAGGAACCTTCTAGCAGGTTCATATCTGGTTTTATCAGTTTTGGGAACCTTCCAGAAGGTTCTTTGAGCCGGTTTTTCCTGTTTCTCTTTCCTATTTCTTTTCATTTTTCCATTGTTCTTTTTCCTTTTTTTTTCTTTTTCATTTTTCCATTTTCCATTTTCTGTTTCTCTTTTTATTTTCTATCAAGTTTTTTTCTTTTTCAACAAATGTTCAGGAATTTTATAAATGTTCGCATTTTAAATTTTTGTAAACAAATTTCAAATCCTTTGGGGAATTTCAAAAAACATTTCCATTCAAAATATTGTTCGTAAATTTTAAAAATGTTCATGTTTTGAAATTTTGTTCGGGAATTAAAAATATGTTAGGGGACTTCAAAAAATGTTCCCGGTTTCTAATTTTGTTCACAAATTTGAATTTTTTTCTGAAATTCAAAAAATGTTCTGGCAATTAAAAAATGTTTGCATTTTCATTTTTTGTTCACATATCTAAAAAATGTTTGGGAATTTCAAATGATGTTTCAGCTTTCCAAATTTGTTCACATATTAAAAACAAATCACGATTTCAAAATTTGTTCGCAAATACAAAAAAAAAGTTCATGATTTGGAAAAATGTTCGCTATTTTAAAAAAGTGTTCATGTTTTCAAGTCTCTTCCAGTTTTTAAAAAATGTTCATGTTTCTAAATAATGTTCGTAAATTGAAAAAACTATTTTATTTATTAAATTTTGGTCCTGTTTCCTCAAAAAATGTTGTTGTTGTAGAAAATATTTTTCTTGCAAAGCAAATCATGGTAAAATTTTGAAAATAACTTGAAATCTATCGCGGCTGTTAGTTCGTATAAACTG
Organism: Triticum urartu; assembly: GCF_003073215.2. Taxonomy (NCBI): domain Eukaryota; kingdom Viridiplantae; phylum Streptophyta; class Magnoliopsida; order Poales; family Poaceae; genus Triticum; species Triticum urartu. Next base: position 440,953,060 of record NC_053028.1, on the reverse strand, counting down.
GGATGCCATCTTAGAAGTGAAGACGCAGGTAGTAAATTGGTTAGCGATGGATTAAGTTTTTGCAAGGTCCTGTGTTCGATCCGTCGCAACACTTTAGTTTTTTTTATTAGTTTATGGTCATTTTTTATTAGCTAATCCATGACATTTCTTATATTCCCCCTTTTAGCTATTTTTTTACATATGAATTTCCTGTTTCTTTTAATTCTATATTTGAGAGCCTTTCTCTTTTTTGCAAGTGATTCTGTTTTCTTCATTCTTTCTTCTTGGTTTTTGGGATTTTTTTAGTACAACGGCACTCAAACTGGGTTGTCGCTGTCATTTTTTAGTTTTAGGCTGCCTAGTTCGGTCAGGAGAAATCGTTCGATCTAGGCTCCCTCCCACATTGACCGCTTTCTTTCATTTCGTTTGGGGAGCTCCTGTTCGGGGAAATCCCTATTGGACGCTCGCTGCGTCAAAATGTCGAGCAAACGCATAGGGATGGAGCGGTCATAGGGATGGAGCGAGATCGATTGCACTGGACCGGCCCAGTACGTGACCTGTTACGTTTCGGTTTTAGGAACCTTCTAGCAGGTTCATATCTGGTTTTATCAGTTTTGGGAACCTTCCAGAAGGTTCTTTGAGCCGGTTTTTTCCTATTTCTTTCATTTTTCCATTGTTCTTTTTCCATTTTTTTTCTTTTTTCTTTTTCATTTTTCCATTTTCTGTTTCTCCTTTTATTTTCTTTCAAGTTTTTTTCTTTTTCAACAAATGTTCAGGAATTTTATAAATGTTCGAATTTTAAATTTTTGTAAACAAATTTCAAATTCTTTGGGAATTTGAAAAGGAGTTTCCATTCAAAATTTTGTTGGCAAATTTTAAAAATGTTCATGTTTTGAAATTTTGTTCTGGAATTCAAAATATGTTAGGGGACTTCAAAAAATGTTCCCAGTTTCTAATTTTGTTCACAAATTTGAATTTTTTTTCCGAAATTCAAAAAATATTCTGGCAATTGAAAAATGTTTGCATTTTCAATTTTTTTTCACATATCTAAAAAATGTTTGGGAATTTCAAATGATGTTTCAGCTTTCCAAATTTGTTCACATATTAAAAACAAATCACGATTTCAAAATTTGTTCGCAAATACAAAAAAAGTTCAAGATTTGGAAAAATGTTCGCTATTTTAAAAAAATGTTCATGTTTTCAAGTCTTTTCCAGTTTTTCAAAAAATGTTCATGTTTCTAAATAATGCTCGTAAATTGAAAAAACTATTTTAATTATTAAATTTTGGTCCTCTTTCCTCAAAAAATGTTGTTGTTGTAGAAAATATTTTTCTTGCAAAGCAAATCATGGTCGAAATTTGAAATAACTTGAAATCTATCGCGGCTGTTAGTTCGTATAAACTGGGATGCCATCTTAGACGTGAAGACGCAGGTAGTAAATTGGTTAGCGATAGATTAAGTTTTTGCAAGGTCCTGTGTTCGATCCGTCGCAACACTTTCGTTTTTTTTTTTTGAATTATCTCGGTCTTAAGCCCCCGAACAGGTAGCTGCCGCCCGCGCGCCCCACCACATGGGCCGGCCAAGGAGACCTTCAGAAAAGAAAAAGCAAAAACCGCGAGGAAAAAGTTCACATATAAATCAGGAATAGGGGAATTCGAACTCTTTACGCCAATGTAAATGACCACCAGCGTTAACCACTAGCACATGCTCCGTTTGTTGATGAATACTGGAAACAGATCTTATTTAACCATTCATTAAGTACAAAAATTAAACATATACTAGTATTATATACTCACTATAATTATATTTAAATAAAGAAAACATAAATTTGAAAATGCATTCGCAAAATAGACCAATTGAAAGAAATAAAGACCTTTCAAAAGGTTTGTACCAAATTGAAAAAAAATCGCAAAAATGAAAATTTTCATGAATTATAAAAAGAGTTCAACGAATTTGAAAAAAGTTCATCAATTTAAAAAAAATCAGAACACTTCATCAAATTTTTTAAAAAATCATCAGATCTGAAATAAGTTCATAGATTTTTAAAATTTTCATCGATTTTGGAAAAAAAGTTCATTGATTTTGAAAAAAGTTCATCAATAATGAAAAAAAGCACATCAATTTTTGGAAAAAGTTCACTGATATTTTGAATTTGAAAAGTAGTTCATCCATTTTGAAAAAAAAGTTCACCGACATTGAAAAACGTTCATCACTTTCGAAAAAAAATCATCGATTTTAGATAAAATTCAATGATTTTGTAAAAATGTTCATCGATTTCGAAAAAAATGTTCATTGATTTTTTTAAAACACAAATTTGAATAAAAAGTTCATGCATTTGGAAAAAATAAAAATAATGAAGAAAAAAAGCTGAACAAAACAGTAACCAGAAAAAAGAAAAAGAATAAAGTTCCGCGAACTCTAGAGGATAAATAGGGAAAACGATGTGAATCTGCACAATAAATCAAGATGGCCTGTCGGTTTGGACCTGTTGCTCTGAATAAAAAGGTCTCTAGTTCGAACACCTTTTTTTGAATTTTAACATGAAAGAAAGAAATTGTTAAATGGGCCGGCCCAGTCGCAGAGGGGGTGTTTGCTGCAGGCGCCCGTTAGCAAAAATGGCCTGGGCGCCTGCAGCGCCAAATAGGGAATGCCACTTTTTTTTCTGAGGCTGCAGATTAGCTTTGCTGCTTCCGGTGGCCTGCCATGTAAGCCCAGTATTAGTTGGTATGAAAAACAAATGTAAGCCCAATTGTAGTACTAGTAGCTTTCTACTTTCTCGATCCGGCCGAAACCCCAAAGCCCACCACCCTGTTCCCGTCCCTCGCCGGCGAGTGCCACCTGTCTACCACCATGCCAACCACGGCCGCCGCACGATCCTTCTTCTCATCGCCAGCACCACCTCCTCTCCTCCATGCGGGATCGGGGATCACGGTCGCCTCCTTCCCGCGTGGATCTCCTCCTACCATCGCGCTCTCCCTCTCGGTCTCCGCCTCCGCCCCCACCTCGCCGTGGGCGCCGGCGGCCAACCCCAAGTACCACAACGCGAAGGTGGACGCGGGAGACGAGGACGTGGACGGGGGCGATCTGCTGCGGCAGTTCACGCGGGAGGTGGGGCGAGCCGGCGTCATGCACGAGGTCAGGCGGCGGCGGTGGCACGAGGACGCGCGGGACAAGCGCAAGCGAAAGTCCCGCGACGCCGCATGGAGGCTCAGCCGCAGGTGCGCCCCGCTCGATCCATCGATCTGTTGCTTCATCCCGTGATCCTACCTTTGGGACCAATGAGCAAATTCGATCATTTTGCAACCACCCCCACCCCACCCCCCTCCCCGGTTCATCTTCTCTCACTAATGGTTGCTCCATTGCCCTATCCATTTTAAGTGCTACAGATCACATGATTACTGATTAATGCTGTACAGTTGTGTCTGTTCCATGTTAGCAACATTTCATCCACATATGAGCTCGACCTGGCATCGAAATTAAGCAGCAGACTCATGCCAAATTAGCTTGCTATATGTTAAACATCAGACGATTCAGACCACGGTACATATATTACAGAGTAGTGATTGAACCAATCAACGGTAGCCGTATTATGTACTGTACTACAAACTGGTTCAGAATGGAAGTGATCATGAATTTCAAATGATATATGTAGAGTTGTGTATCTGTGCACATTATTTGGATTGATTATGGACTGTCAGCTTCGTATCTGTCATTTGTGGCGTCATTTTTAATCATGAATTCATGCTGATAGTGTGCGTTTACAGTATGTAGAAACGAAACCTATACTAGATTCCAAGTCGATTATTCATTGAAGAATTGTGTGGCAAAATTTGAACTAAAGTTTGTAGTGTGCAAGGGGTTAGCAAAATTTAAACTAAACTTTGTAGTGTGCAAGGGGCCTGTCAACGTTTGTAATGCACACGATTATACATAAGTTTTTTTTAGGTCACCGGGGGGGGACAAAGCGCCCGTATCATAAGTGATCCGGAAGCACCTTGAGTTCATTCCAACTGTACCATTTTTCTTCTTGATTGCTTAATTGGTGCTAATAGTTTGGTCTGGCAGGCGTTTCAAGGGTCCATATCCATTTGACGATGAGCAGGAGTCGAAGGAAAGAACCACCGATGATGATGCGCGTGACAACTGGGAGCTTCCTGGAGGAGAGTTTCCTTCTTTCAGATGAACCAAGAAGCTACATTTACTGATGGTTTGTCAGACAAAGAATTCCGACCATGCAACTTCAGTTATATTTCTGTAGTTGCGGAGGAACTTAAACTTATTTTGTGGGGATCCCTAATTCATTTAGGAGGTAGGACTTGGCTAGGTAGGGTCAACTTCATGCATCTTTGGGATTGAAAGCTCTGCTATGAATGTTATGTACCTAGTATATCTCAAAGCACTGTGTGAGTGTGTGATCTCTCTGGTGTGTAATTCTGATAGAATCGCCAGTTTGCTGCAATGGCTCAGTGCCATGTGTTCTTCTATTGGAATAGAATTGATGGTTTGCTGTTGCAAAGACTTTATCTACTCCCTCCTTTATGAACTTTAGTAAAGTATAATATTGAAGCTGCGACAATTAATATGGATCGGAGGGACTAAGGCCCTGTTTGCTTCAGATTCTGCGACCAGATTCAGCTTGAATCTGGAATCTGAAACAAACAGCCACAAACAGTGCCACTTCGGTGGTGAAGCTGAAGCGAATCCACAGGTGATTAAAATCCCAGCAAAGCTGAAACAAACAGGGCCTAATAATCTTTTCATCCATTTCTATTTTGAGAGCTGCAGTGTGTGACTATATATTTTTTTTTTTTGGCTAAGTGAAGCTGCGTTGTGCAGCTTAGAGGAAACACACGGAGCTGATCTATAGTTGGCCCATAAATGGGCCAGATTCAGCGGGCTAAGAGCCCTGCAGCTGCAAGTACAAAGACTTCATTTCCCCCTCTGCTTTGTGAATGAATGAATTCATTGGTGATACACAAATTGGCAGTTCCATATCCTGAAAAATGATCTAAACGTGGTAAAACTTATGGCTATGTTTTGCAGTGGTTCCAAAATTCTCCCGTAATTAATCATATACTACTCCTCTAGAAAAGATTACTCGTCTAGAAAAGAAAACCGGCCTACCCTCTCCGACTAGGAAAACCAAGGGGCTGAACTTTTCCCCATTTTCTTCAAAAGCAAGATACATGATCATTTAAACCGAGCGGACGAACACTTTTGCATGCAGGCAAGACGGGCTAATGGCAATTGGTATTGGCTTCGGTGTCGGCCCAGTGGCAGCTGACGCTTTTCAATTCGCTCTTTCAAAAGGAAAAAAAGGTAAGATATTCCTAGTATCATTCCACGTTTTAACGCGTGCTGGTGATAATAATAAGTGAGAAAAAAAAAGGACGTGAAGGAAACGACGAGAAGGGAGAAGAAACATGAAGAACACGTCCATTTCATTTTTGCCACGCGGGTTTTTTTTTTTGGTGTTATTAGGCGTATGATTGGGACTACCCTTCTTCTGCTTCGATTTTCTGGCGATTCGCCGAGTTGGCGACCGCATGCATGCGGCTGGGGCTTACTTGCAGAACGGTCGGATGCTCCAGCACAGCAGCGGAAGATTGCTTCTGGAGTTTTGCGTCAGCAGACAGCAGCTCCGCATCCGACCGACCGCCTAACATCAGGCCCGCCACTGAACCTGTATTTTAGCATTTTCATGTTGCGTTTCTTGTCCCTTCGTCTGAAAATACTTGTTATCAAAATAAATAAAAAAATATGTATCTAAAATTAAAATATATCTAGATACATTCATTTTTCTCCATTTTGATGACAAGTATTTCCGGAGTATTTTGGTATTCAGAAAGGGCAAGAGAAACAGCAATGGCAGACGCATCCGCTCTGTACAAGTCATATGGTTTGGCAGCTACTCAAAGTTTCAAGCGATGGGAGGCAAAAAAGTTTCTGGTGAGGACATACATAAACATCTGTATTTTCGGATCTGCCAAGTACGAGAATCGAATGGTTTTTCAGTTAAATCACCCTCGTGACCGTCTCCGCAGTTGCGAAACGCACAACTCCTGCAATTCGTGTGGAACCCAGCAGTAAACCCCATGTGAACCGTTGCATTCTGCTGCCCTGTGTCATCACTCATCAGCAACAGCTCTGTGCACTTGTACAGGCAGGCTACAGCACACAGCAAGCACAACTTTGCTGTGCCGGAGAGACAAGCAAAGGTACTCCAGGCACCTGATGCCAAATTCAAGAACCATCCAAGCGGCCACCTAGGAACGGCATTCAGCTCATCATGGACGGCAGCTCACATGTCTACATACATGCACTGCATCCAAAACATTGTTGTTGTTATTATTATACATGTAGACGTTGTAGCATCGTAAACCGACGGCGCACCAGCACCAAGACGCCAAATCGCAGCTCAAAATGTGTAGTTTACTCATCCTCAGCACCACCAGACGGCAGCATCCCCAGAAGGCACCAAGCCAATCCACACTCGCCAGCCGGCTCTTGGGTTCTTGTCCAGAGCTCTCCTTGATTAGCACAGCTAAACTAACATATGGCAACAACTGGCTGGTTTAGCGGGTCGGGATTAGGAAACAGAAAAAGGGTTTTGGTCTGCTTGATTCCTTGCTTTGACTTGTAAGTTGTAACTATGAGGAATCTGTCCTGTAAACAAACATAGGAATAGTAGTAGTAGTAGTAGAATAACACACAATTGGAACCGTTGGAGAGTAGATAAGGCCATCCTTTCAAGAAACTTTAAACGATGATAAATGGATAAAGTAAGAAGGCAGTACATTTCAAAGAGGAAAAGAAGCCTAGGTCTTCACTAGAGTGTGCTTGTCTATGTGCAAGGTTAACTGGTTAAGTAAGCAAGTAACCAAACCTCTGAAACCTCAGTAATGAAAGATGGACAAGAACGCAATGATTGTGAGAGTGATCTGTCGGAAAAAAGCTCGTGATGACAGTGATCTTGATGTGGATCCGGTTGCGTTAGATTTGATTTCTCTATTTGTGCAAGAGAATAGCTGGTTTGACAGAGAATGGCACTTTCCCAAAGCAACTACGGGGTTACATCTAAAGATGCTAAGCATAAGGTTGTCATCATGTATATAGAAAGTAAAAGAAAGCAGGCGGCACAGGTCATTTTTCCCGGAAAAGTCTAATATTCTTTCAGGACTACATCAAGCAAGGTGTACCATCTTTGTCCCCATAACTCCATAACGAATTTGCGCAGATTTTAGATTGGGGATGAACAAATTAAGCACTCTAATTTTAGTTGCTCACAGCCACAGTAAGATTAGGCAAAAACACAGGGAAACAAAGTCAAGCACTTCACTCTATGCATTCTCTCTTTCAACAGTGAGCTGTTTACTTATCTGTATCTACAAAAGAATCATTTCTCTCTTAGATAGTATGATCAGTGAAAAAAATGATGCTACAAAAGAATCATTTCTCTCTTAGATAGTATGATCAGTGAAAAAAATGATGCTTCTAAATTACGGACAGCAAACCTAACAACAAGGTCTAAAAATATACCAAAGAGCAAAACCCACTCTACCACCAAACTTAATTTCGTGTTTCTTCTTTCGTTATCTGTTTTTCTCTCCATGTCATGTACCGTGTGTTGTGTGGATCAAATACCGTGCTTACCCATCTACCATGGAAGACTTCCAGTCTGTGGATCTGTGAATTCTTTGTGCACAAAATCTTTCAGACCAGTGTCATATACTTCACAGAACCGACTTGGCCAATCCTCAGGTTCCACCGGTTTGGTCCCTAGACCTGGCGCCCTGTCCCTGGATCCAACATTCTCCTCGTCCTGCCAATCGGCAACATAGGTCGCCACGCGGCCAGCAAACTTCTCTTTGAACACCTCCCAGACTTGGTATTTGTAGTGATTGATCAGCATCACTCCCTGGCCAACATTCGCATACTTCATCCCTTCCTTCAGATGGAAATGGTGCACCACGTTGATCAGTGATGGATTCAATGCATCTGGCCTGACAATTGATTTGTGCCGCTCCGGCGCAGCCAGCCGGCAGGTGTAGCCTGTTGTGACTCCTTTCTTAGGAATCTTAGTCCGGCCTGATGGACCAAAGCTGTGGCATGCAGTCCTGAGTTCACCAATCCTTGGCCTGCTTGAGTAATTCCGGAGGACATCTTGTAGAGTTTGGTTGCCAGGGAAGTGCAGGAACTCATCGATGTCGATGAACCCCACCCACTCGCAGCTCTCCCGCGCCCTGAGTGCACAATGTGCAAATCCAGCCTCCTGAGATTTCATCCAAGGCCACAAGTGGCGTGTCACATTGTATATGGATGGATCCATGGAACCGAGGACTTCCTCGATGCCATCATCGCTGTTGTTGTCATAGATGAACCACCGTTGCACTCCGATATGGGAGTGGTACATGATCCATTCCCGCAAGAACTGAGCTTGGTTGCGCAGCATGGTGCACACACACATCGAGTGTACCTTCTGCTGCCGATGCCTTGTATGCCGATGCCTGTTATACCTAGGAAGTGGCTCTGGTTGCGCGATTGAGGGGAGTGTAGAGCTCCCCCGGCCCTTAGTCCTGATGGAGACCAGCATAGGCTTGCCATCACTGTTTCTGTTGATGTTTCCATCAGCTGTCATCCTGAGGTACCGGCGAATGCGGACAGGTGTCACACACCGGAATGTTTCCTGCGCAGCAGAAACCACAGGGGAGGTGACAACGAGCTTCGGCTTCGACAGGTCCCGGCCAAAGACACACTCATACCGTGATGGCACACCGAGACGGCCTGGACGGAGGTTCATCCCTTTGGCAAACACAACGGTGGAGTTGTCCCGGCTGTCAAGAAGTGCAGTGTACACGAGCTGATCCCATTGGAATGGTGTCACCGGAGGTGACTGGGACAGCGACAGGGACACAGCCATCTCAGACGGTCCGGCAGGGCAATGCACGAGGCTTGGTCCATCTGGCAAGGCAGCAACTGAGAGGGGACGACGACACAGCTGCGTTGAGTTGGCAGTGGAGTAGAGGCACTCAAACTGCCCGGGAGCTGGCAGCAATGATCCGTCGCCGAGGATTACGAGAAGATGGTCCGGCAGAGCGACAGCATGCCGGATTTGGACAGACGCTGAAACGGTGCCGGCACCGTTGCCTCCAGCTTGCTGCACCCGGCGCTCCGAGGAGAGGGCGTTCAGGGTCGCCGACGGCCAGGCCTTCAAGAGCACCGGCCGGAAGGACGCTGCATCCATCACAAGAAGACGATATCAGTTAGCACATCACAGGAAGAAATAGCCAAACGGATTTAGCGTGCCTAAATTCGGGCGCACAGCAGAGTCATTCTTCATGTGACGACGTGAGGCATCTGTGTTCTATTCTGGGATCGATCAGTCAAAAAAGGCAGCAGCATGTGACTGACTGACTGGATGGCTAACGTTACAATTCAGAAACGGCAAGCTGCTATAATCGACGCAAGAATCGAGTGATAAGAACTGCAATTTTTCCCGCGAATGGTAGGACTCCAATCAGATCTAACGGCAACCTCGCGAGAAAGAGTCCAACTTCTATTTTTCACCATCCAGACGACGAACATCGAACCCAAACAAAATTTCGCATGTAAAAAAATGGATTTTTCATTTTGTTCTTTCGGTCAAAATCATTCGAAATGATCCCACCACACTCTGCCACGAGATTTCCGCGAGAAAATAAATAATTCCACTATCCTACCTAGTACCTAGACCCAACCAATTTGGCCCACGCGGGCTCCAGATTCCAGGGGCAGGGGAAGCGGCTCACCTCCAATGGCGTGCACCCCGCCGAAGACGACCGCGCCGGCGCAGAGGAACACGAAGAAGACGGCGAACAGCCGCCGCCGGCCCCCCGCCGCAGGCGACCGGTGACCACCCCTCGCGCCGAAGCTCCCGCCTCCTCCTCCGTTTACCGCCTTACCACTGCCGAGCCTGCTCAGCTTGCGCTCCTTCGCCGATATCGCCATCTCGGGAACCTCCCGTCCGCCCGTCCGTCGACTCCTCACCAGTACCCCAGCAGGAAGAGCTCAGATCCACGAGAACGCCAGACGAGAGGCCGCACCATTCGTTCACACCGCGCTACGCGTCGGCGGCGCGACGGCGAGCACGCTCCCTCCCTCGCCGCCGCGATTGCCGGGGGGTGCGGAGGTGGTGGTCGCAGAAACCGAAGCGGTGGTTTGCGGCGAGGTGGGGAGGAAGGAAGTCGTCGCCGCAGCGGCAGCGGTGGGGTTTATACCCGCGTGCACGGAACCGACGTGTGGGCCAGAAGATGGGCCCGCACGTCGGTGGCACGCGGCGCGTTCCAGACTGTGAGGGGCGGGACCTTTGACTGACAGGTGGGTTCGGGGGTAACGGCACGGCGCGTCCGGCCAATCGGGAGACAGGTGCGTTTAGCTCTGGAGGGGAATGAGCATGATGTGTGGGTCCACGCCGTCAGTGGTGTTGTGCCTTGTTTCGGCGTGGTGGAACAGCAATTATTGGGGTGCACATGGAGGATGGTATCCAGTCCTGCATGTTGATTTCGAAATTCCTTTTTGTCTAATATGGTTGCTCACCACATATGCCATGCCGTGTTCATTTGGGAATTTTTTGGAGAATAAAATATATAAATTTACTGAGGGGGGGAGAAGAATAAATACCAGGAATGCTTCGCTCAGCTGATGGCGTTGCAACCATCGACTACCTCGAAGACCGTCCAATTAGAATCTGATACGACGACCCGCAACACCCCCGTCCCAAGGTGAATGAGGTTTGCAACACCATCCTTGTTGCAAACCTTTCAAACGCAACGGTCGGTCTGTTGCAGAGCGGCTAGGGCGAGGGAGGTGGTCGCGGTTGGATCCATAGTGTCTGTGACATAGCTCCCCGACCTACGGCGGTTGCTGGATCCGCAGTGGTGATGACCATGCATACGACACGCGTCGGCGGCTGGACCTGCAGCGGCGACTTTGGGGTGATTGCAACAATCCTCTTATTGCACAGGGCCCTAGCGTGACACTACCTTTGTTGCAAAGGCTAGCGATGCTCTGTCGGGTCGGGGTGCAGCATCGCAGTTTTTTTCCTGCAACAGGATTCTTGTTTCAGAAGGAATAGAATGTTTTGGGAGGTGTTTGCAACAAGGCTCCTATTGCAGCGGCACGAGGGCATTACAAAGGCTAACACTCATGGCGATCAATCGGACGACTATTTTGGGCTCCATCCGATGGCTGGTGGAGCAATCAATCTGTTCGGATCGTCACCCGATCAACGCGTAGCGCTCCTCATAAATTATTGCAAAGAAGCTGCAGGTGCACTTTATGCTATAAACATGTGAATCTTCACCTAAAAAACCACGTGAATCTTTACAAAGAAAAAACATGACCATCTATGGCATGCAAATTTTTTTAAGGATTACATGCAAAGAAATTATTAAACATTTTAGATTATTACAATATCTGCTTTTGCTATATTGTTAGTTCAATTTTAGGGCCCTGCCAAAAAAGTATAATTTCTAATTGTACTAGGATATTTATCAATGGATGACGAAAAAAAAGAATATTTTTATCAATGGATGATTTCCCGTTGTGTTTTCTCTTGTGAGAGCAAGAGAAATTGTCATGCTTGATTTGCTAAACGAGGGCAACGTTTTGACGGTGCAAACTTGTGTCGTACGTGTTTAGGGTTGGTGCCTTGGTGGTCACGAAAAACCTTCTTAGGACCATCATCAGGGTCCTGCTTGAATCTTGATTGGTATGTTTTGGCATTATTTCATTGCTTCACATGTGATAGGCTTGTCCTTTTTCTGGACAAAAAAGAAAAGAAAAGAGTGATTCCATTTCATTTCATTCACCCTCAAGAATTAGCATTCATGTCAATATCCCATATCTTAATAGTAAGATTAGTAACTCAAATTGAAAACCTTATTATAACTCACAAAGTTGACCAAACACAAGGTATGTACAACCTCCGTTCGGAATTAACTGTCGCTGAAATGAGTATGTAAGGGCATCTCCAATAGATGATGTAAAATACATCACCAAATTATGCTTCGAGTAAAATTTACATCACCAAAAAATGGTTTTTACATCACAAAAAACCTCCAACTCCAACGGATGATATAAAATTGACATCACCAAAAAACCTCCAACTCCGACGAATAATGTAAAATTTACATCACCACGGAGGCGACCATGGTGAGGTGCGCCCGAGCGGCGTTGGCGGCCGCCAAGTCTGAGGAGGCGTCCAAGGGGTCGGGGGGGGGGGGGGGGGGGGGGGGGGGGGGGGGGGGGGGGGGGGGGGGGGGGGGGGGAGGGCAGGTTTCGCGCGGCAGTTGGGGTTGCACGCATTTTGGCATTTTGCTAGAGCGGCCCAAGTGATGCAAAATTTACCATCACTTGGTGCCCTATTGTCGGAGGAAATAACCATGGGTAGCCAAGCCGGCTCCCCCTGGCCCTTCTGAAAAAATTATTACGAGCCCATCCGGCCCTCAAGAATCCAAGACATGGGGCCGCCTTCCCCTCGCCGGCTGTTTCCCAGGCCGACTATCTGTTGGGTTTCGTAGTAATTTCAAAAAAATTCCTACGCACACGCAAGATCATGGTGATGCACAGCAACGAGAGGGGGAGTATGATCTACATACCTATTAGATCGACAACGGAAGCGTTTGGTTGATGTAGTCGTACGTCTTCACGGCCCGACCGATCAAGCACCGAAAATACGGCACCTCCGAGTTCTAGCACACGTTCAGCTCGATGACGATCCCCGGACTCCGATCCAGCAAAGTGTCGGGGAAGAGTTCCGTCAGCACGACGGCGTGGTGACGATCTTGACGTGCTACTGCTGCAGGGCTTCGTCTAAGCACCGCTACAATATTATCGAGGACTATGGTGACTGGGGGCGCCGCACACGGCTAAGGAATAGATCACGTGGATCAACTTGTGTGTTTCTGGGGTGCCCCTGCCTCCGTATATAAAGGACTAAAGGGGGGAGGCTGGCCGGCCAAGGAGGGCGCGCCAGGAGAGTCCTACTCCCTCTGGGAGTAGGATTCCCCCCCCCCCCCAATCCTAGTTGGAATAGGATCCGCGGAGGGGGGGAAAGAGAGAGAGGGGCCGGCCCCCTCTCCTTGTCCTATTCGGACCAAGGGAGGGGAGGGGGCGCGGCCCATGTAGGGCTGCCTCTTCTCTTTTCCACTAAGGCCCATCATGGCCCATTTAGCTCCCGGGGGGGGGGGTCCGGTAACCTCCCGGTACTCCGGTAAAATCCCGATTTCACCCGGAACACTTCCGATATCCAAACATAGGCTTCCAATATATCAATCTTTATGTCTCGACCATTTAGAGACTCCTCGTCATGTCCGTGATCACATCCGGGACTCCGAACAACCTTCGGTACATCAAAATGCATAAACTCATAATATAACTGTCATCGTAACCTTAAGCGTGCGGACCCTATGGGTTCGAGAACAATGTAGACATGACCGAGACACGTCTCTGGTCAATAACCAATAGCGGGACCTGGATGCCCATATTGGCTCCTACATATTCTACGAAGATCTTTATCGGTCAGACCGCATAACAACATACGTCGTTCCCTTTGTCATCGGTATGTTACTTGCCCGAGATTCGATCGTCGGTATTCCAATACCTAGTTCAATCTCGTTGCCGGCAAGTCTCTTTACTCGTTCTGTAATACATCATCCCGCAACTAACTCATTAGTTGCAATGCTTGCAAGGCTTAAGTGATGTGCATTATCGAGAGGGCCCAGAGATACCTCTCCGACAATCGGAGTGACAAAACCTAATCTCGAAATACGCCAACCCAACATGTACCTTTGGAGACACCTGTAGTACTCCTTTATAATCACCCAGTTACGTTGTGACGTTTGGTAGCACCCAAAGTGTTCCTCCGGTAAACGGGAGTTGCATAATCTCATAGTTATAGGAACATGTATAAGTCATGAAGAAAGCAATAGCAACATACTAAACGATCGGGTAATAAGCTAATGGAATGGGTCATGTCAATCAGATCATTCACTTAATGATGTGATCCCGTTAATCAAATAACAACTCACTGTTCATGGTCAGGAAACATAACCATCTTTGATTAACGAGCTAGTCAAGTAGAGGCATACTAGTGACACTTTGTTTGTCTATGTATTCACACATGTATTATGTTTCCGGTTAATACAATTCTAGCATGAATAATAAACATTTATCATGATTATAAGGAAATAAATAATAACTTTATTATTGCCTCTAGGGCATATTTCCTTCAGTCTCCCACTTGCACTAGAGTCAATAATCTAGATTACACAGTAATGATTCTAACACCCATGGAGCCTTGGTGCTGATCATGTTTTGCTTGTGGAAGAGGCTTAGTCAACGGGTCTGCAATATTCAGATCCGTATGTATCTTGCAAATCTCTATGTCTCCCACCTGGACTAGATCCTGGATGGAATTGAAGCGTCTCTTGATGTGCTTGGTTCTCTTGTGAAATCTGGATTCCTTTGCCAAGGCAATTGCACCAGTATTGTCACAAAAGATTTTCATTGGACCCGATGCACTAGGTATGACACCTAGATCGGATATGAACTCCTTCATCCAGACTCCTTCATTTGCTGCTTCCGAAGCAGCTATGTACTCCGCTTCACATGTAGATCCCGCTACAACGCTTTGTTTAGAACTGCACCAACTTACAGCCCCACCGTTTAATGTAAACACGTATCCGGTTTGCGATTTAGAATCCTCCGGATCAGTGTCAAAGCTTGCATCAACGTAACCTTTTACGATGAGCTCTTTGTCACCTCCATATACGAGAAGCATATCCTTAGTCCTTTTCAGGTATTTCAGGATGTTCTTGACCGCTGTCCAGTGATCCACTCCTGGATTACTTTGGTACCTCCCTGCTAGACTTATAGCAAGGCACACATCAGGTCTGGTACACAGCATTGCATACATGATAGATCCTATGGCTGATGCATAGGGAACATCTTTCATATTCTCTCTATCTTCTGCAGTGGTCGGGCATTGAGTCTTACTCAACTTCACACCTTGTAACACAGGCAAGAACCCTTTATTTGCTTGATCCATTTTGAACTTCTTCAAAATTTTGTCAAGGTATGTGGTTTGTGAAAGTCCAATTAAGCGTTTTGGTCTATCTCTATAGATCTTAATGCCTAATATGTAAGCAGCTTCACCGAGGTCTTTCATTGAAAAACTCTTATTCAAGTATCCCTTTATGCTATCCAGAAATTCTATATCATTTCCAATTAGTAATATGTCATCTACATATAATATCAGAAATGCTACAGAGCTCCCACTCACTTTCTTGTAAATACAGGCTTCTCCAAAAGTCTGTATAAAACCAAATGCTTTGATCACACTATCAAAGCATTTATTCCAACTCCGAGAGGCTTGCACCAGTCCATAAATGGATCGCTGGAGCTTGCACACTTTGTTAGCTCCCTTTGGATCGACAAAACCTTCTGGTTGTATCATATACAACTCTTCTTCCAGAAATCCATTCAGGAATGCAGTTTTGACATCCATCTGCCAAATTTCATAATCATAAAATGCGGCAATTGCTAACATGATTCGGACAGACTTAAGCATCGCTACGGGTGAGAAGGTCTCATCGTAGTCAATCCCTTGAACTTGCCGAAAACCTTTTGCGACAAGTCGAGCTTTGTAGACAGTAATATTACCGTCAGCGTCAGTCTTCTTTTTGAAGATCCATTTATTCTTAATTGCTTGCCGATCATCGGGCAAGTCAACCAAAGTCCATACTTTGTTCTCATACATGGATCCCATCTCAGATTTCATGGCTTCAAGCCACTTTGCGGAATCTGGGCTCACCATTGCTTCTTCATAGTTCGTAGGTTCATCATGATCTAGTAGCATGACTTTCAGAACGGGATTACCGTACCACTCTGGTGCGGATCTTACTCTGGTTGATCTACGAGGTTCAGTAGTATCTTGTTCTGAAGTTTCATGATCATCATCATTAGCTTCCTCACTAACTGGTGTAGGTGTCATAGAAACAGTTTTCTGTGATGTACTACTTTCCAATAAGGGAGCAGGTACAGTTACCTCGTCAAGTTCTACTTTCCTCCCACTCACTTCTTTCGAGAGAAACTCCTTCTCCAGAAAGTTTCCGAATTTAGCAACAAAAGTCTTGCCTTCGGATCTGTGATAGAAGGTGTATCCAATAGTTTCCTTTGGATATCCTATGAAGACACATTTCTCCGATTTGGGTTCGAGCTTATCAGGTTGAAGCTTTTTCACATAAGCATCGTAGCCCCAAACTTTCAGAAACGACAACTTTGGTTTCTTGCCAAACCACAGTTCATAAGGCGTCGTCTCAACGGATTTTGATGGTGCCCTATTTAACGTGAATGCGGCCGTCTCTAGAGCGTATCCCCAAAACGATAGCGGTAAATCAGTAAGAGACATCATAGATCACACCATATCCAGTAAAGTACGATTACGATGTTCGGACACACCATTACGCTGAGGTGTTCCGGGTGGCATGAGTTGCGAAACTATTCCACAATTTTTCAAATGTACACCAAACTCGTAACTCAAATATTCTCCTCCACGATCAGATTGTAGAAACTTTATTTTCTTGTTACGATGATTTTCAACTTCACTCTGAAATTCCTTGAACTTTTCAAATGTTTCAGACTTATGTTTCATTAAGTAGATATACCCATATCTGCTTAAATCATCTGTGAAGGTGAGAAAATAACGATATCCGCCACGAGCCTCAATATTCATCGGACCACATACATCTGTATGTATGATTTCCAACAAATCTGTTGCTCTCTCCATAGTACCGGAGAACGGCGTTTTAGTCATCTTTCCCATGAGGCACGGTTCGCAAGTACCAAGTGATTCATAATCAAGTGGTTCCAAAAGTCCATCAGTATGGAGTTTCTTCATGTGCTTTACACCGATATGACCTAAACGGCAGTGCCACAAATAAGTTGCACTCTCATTATCAACTCTGCATCTTTTGGCTTCAACATTATGAATATGTGTGTTACTACTATCGAGATTCAACAAGAATAGACCACTCTTCAAGGGTGCATGACCATAAAAGATATTACTCATATAAATAGAACAACCATTATTCTCTGATTTAAATGAATAACCGTCTCGCATCAAACAAGATCCAGATATAATGTTCATGCTTAACGCTGGCACCAAATAACAATTATTTAGATCTAATACTAATCCCGAAGGTAGATGTAGAGGTAGCGTGCCGACTGCGATCACATCGACTTTGGAACCGTTTCCCACGCGCATCGTCACCTCGTCCTTAACCAATCTTCGCTTGATCCGTAGTCCATGTTTCGAGTTGCAAATATTAGCAACAGAACCAGTATCAAATACCCAGGTGCTACTACGAGCATTAGTAAGGTACACATCAATAACATGTATATCACATATAGCTTTGTTCACCTTGCCATCCTTCTTATCCGCCAAATACTTGGGGCAGTTCCGCTTCCAGTGACCAGTCTGCTTGCAATAGAAGCACTCAGTTTCAGGCTTAGGTCCAGGTTTGGGTTTCTTCTCTTGAGTAGCAACTTGCTTGCCGTTCTTTTTGAAGTTCCCCTTATTCTTCCCTTTGCCCTTTTTCTTGAAACTAGTGGTCTTGTTGACCATCAACACTTGATGCTCCTTCTTGATTTCTACCTCCGCAGCTTTCAGCATCGCGAAGAGCTCGGGAATAGTCTTATTCATCCCTTGCATATTATAGTTCATCACGAAGCTCTTGTAGCTTGGTGACAGTGATTGGAGAATTTTGTCAATGACGCAATCATCTGGAAGATTAACTCCCAATTGAATCAAGTGGTTATTATACCCAGACATTTTGAGTATATGCTCACTAACAGAACTGTTCTCTTCCATCTTGCAGCTATAGAACTTATTGGAGACTTCATATCTCTCAATCCGGGCATTTGCTTGAAATATTAACTTCAACTCCTGGAACATCTCATATGCTCCATGACGTTCAAAACGTCGTTGAAGTCCCGATTCTAAGCCATAAAGCATGGCACACTGAACTATCGAGTAGTCATCAGCTTTGCTCTGCCAGACGTTCATAACATCCGGCGTTGCTCCTGCAGCAGGCCTGGCACCCAGCGATGCTTCCAGGACGTAATTCTTCTGTGCAGCAATGAGGATAATCCTCAAGTTACGGACCCAGTCCGTGTAATTGCTACCATCATCTTTCAACTTTGCTTTCTCAAGAAACGCATTAAAATTCAACGGAACAATAGCACGAGCCATCTATCTACAATCAAATATAAACAAGCAAGATACTAATCAGGTACTAAGTTTCATGATAAATTTAAGTTCAGTTAATTTACTCAAAGAACTCCCACTTAGATAGACATCCCTCTAATCCTCTAAGTGATTACGTGATCCAAATCAACTAAACCATGTCCGATCATCACGTGAGATGGAGTAGTTTCATTGGTGAACATCATTATGTTGATCATATCTACTATATGATTCACGCTCGACCTTTCGGTCTCCGTGTTCCGAGGCCATATCTGTATATGCTTGGCTCGTCAAGTATAACCTGAGTATTCCGCGTGTGCAACTGTTTTGCACCCGTTGTATTTGAACGTAGAACCTATCACACCCGATCATCACGTGGTGTCTCAGCACGAAGAACTTTCGCAATGGTGCATACTCGGGGAGAACACTTCTTGATAATTTAGTGAGAGATCATCTTATAAATGCTACCGTCAATCAAAGCAAGATAAGATGCATAAAAGATAAACATCACATGCAATCAATATAAGTGATATGATATGGCCATCATCATCTTGTGCTTGTGATCTCCATCTCCGAAGCACCGTCGTGATCACCATCGTCATCGGCGTGACACCTTGATCTCCATCGTAGCATCGTTGTCGTCTCACCAAGCTTGTGCTTCCACGACTATCGCTACCATTTAGTGATAAAGTAAAGCATTACATCGCGATTGCATTGCATACAATAAAGCGACAACCATATGGCTCCTGCCGGTTGCCGATAACTCGGTTACAAAACATGATCATCTCATACAATAAAATTCAGCATCATGTCTTGACCATATCACATCACAACATGCCCTGCAAAAACAAGTTAGACGTCCTCTACTTTGTTGTTGCAAGTTTTACGTGGCTGCTACGGGCTTAAGTAAGAACCAATCTCACCTACGCATCAAAACCACAACGATAGTTTGTCAATTTGACTCCGTTTTAACCTTCGCAAGGACCGGGCGTAGCCATACTTGGTTCAACTAAAGTTGAAGAAACTGTCACCCACAAGCCACCTCTGTGCAAAGCACGTCGGGAGAACCGGTCTCGCGTAAGCGTACGCGTAATGTCGGTCTGGGCCGCTTCATCCAACAATATCGCCGAACCAAAGTATGACATGCTGGTAGGCAGTATGACTTATATCGCCCACAACTCACTTGTGTTCTACTCGTGCATATAACATCAACACATAAAACCTAGGCTCTGATACCACTGTTGGGTTTCGTAGTAATTTCAAAAAAATTCCTACGCACACGCAAGATCATGGTGATGCACAGCAACGAGAGGGGGAGTATGATCTACATACCTAGTAGATCGACAACGGAAGCGTTTGGTTGATGTAGTCGTACGTCTTCACGGCCCGACCGATCAAGCACCGAAACTACGGCACCTCCGAGTTCTAGCACACGTTCAGCTCGATGACGATCCCCAGACTCCGATCCAGCAAAGTGTCGGGGAAGAGTTCCGTCAGCACGACGGCGTGGTGACGATCTTGACGTGCTACTGCTGCAGGGCTTCGCCTAAGCACCGCTACAATATTATCGAGGACTATGGTGGCTGGGGGCGCCGCACACGGCTAAGGAATAGATCACGTGGATCAACTTGTGTGTTTCTGGGGTGCCCCTGCCTCCGTATATAAAGGACTAAAGGGGGGAGGCTGGCCGGCCAAGGAAGGCGCGCCAGGAGAGTCCTACTCCCTCTGGGAGTAGGATCCCCCCCCCCAATCCTAGTTGGAATAGGATCCGCGGAGGGGGGAAAAGAGAGAGAGGGGCCGGCCCCCTCTCCTTGTCCTATTCGGACCAAGGGAGGGGAGGGGCGCGCGGCCCATGTAGGGCTGCCTCTTCTCTTTTCCACTAAGGCCCATCATGGCCCATTTAGCTCCCGGGGGGGGGGGGGTCCGGTAACCTCCCGGTACTCCGGTAAAATCCCGATTTCACCCGGAACACTTCCGATATCCAAACATAGGCTTCCAATATATCAATCTTTATGTCTCGACCATTTCGAGACTCCTCGTCATGTCCGTGATCACATCCGGGACTCCGAACAACCTTCGGTACATCAAAATGCATAAACTCATAATATAACTGTCATCGTAACCTTAAGCGTGCGGACCCTACGGGTTCGAGAACAATGTAGACATGACCGAGACACGTCTCCGGTCAATAACCAATAGCCGGACCTGGATGACCATATTGGCTCCTACATATTCTAAGAAGATCTTTATCGGTCAGACCGCATAACAACATACGTCGTTCCCTTTGTCATCGGTATGTTACTTGCCCGAGATTCGATCGTCGGTATTCCAATACCTAGTTCAATCTCATTGCCGGCAAGTCTCTTTACTCGTTCTGTAATACATCATCCCGCAACTAACTCATTAGTTGCAATGCTTGCAAGGCTTAAGTGATGTGCATTACCGAGAGGGCCCAGAGATACCTCTCCGACAATCGGAGTGACAAAACCTAATCTCGAAATACGCCAACCCAACATGTACCTTTGGAGACACCTGTAGTACTCCTTTATAATCACCCAGTTACGTTGTGACATTTGGTAGCACCCAAAGTGTTCCTCCGGTAAACGGGAGTTGCATAATCTCATAGTTATAGGAACATGTATAAGTCATGAAGAAAGCAATAGCAACATACTAAACGATCGGGTGCTAAGCTAATGGAATGGGTCATGTCAATCAGATCATTCACTTAATGATGTGATCCCATTAATCAAATAACAACTCATTGTTCATGGTCAGGAAACATAACCATCTTTGATTAACGAGCTAGTCAAGTAGAGGCATACTAGTGACACTTTGTTTGTCTATGTATTCACACATGTATTATGTTTCCGGTTAATACAATTCTAGCATGAATAATAAACATTTATCATGATTATAAGGAAATAAATAATAACTTTATTATTGCCTCTAGGGCATATTTCCTTCACTATCGGAAGGCGGCCTGACTTCAGCCTTCATGAAAAAAGTCGCGGGAGGGTCGGCTCCGAGGAGCCGGCTCCGAGAAGGCCGACTCCAAGAAGCCGGATCCCATAAAGCGGTCAAGATCGTACCCTCGAAATCTGCACCCACATAACGGCGATGTGACGGGGCGTGGCTACAGTAAAGCTTGCCACCCCGAATCCCGGAGCACGCCTGGCACAGTGTGCCGTACGGGAGGCCATGACCCGTCCGGCACGGCACTGTTGCCACGATGACCCTGATGTCATCCACGACGGGCCGCCAGAGTGGCCCACGGGCGGCGGGCCCCTTCAGGCAGAGAGACACCCGAAGGCGGCCCGGCCTCCCCCAGTCGGCCCAAGACAGAGTCGGCTCTCCACAGCCGGTTTGCCACCCCCTCGAAGGGGGCACCTCATTAAGGAGACAAGACGCGGTGAGGCTACAGCGATCACCCGCCGGACGGCGGCACTGTAGCCACGCCCACCTCGGCGAAGCCTTCGTCACCAGGATTGAGCAACAGTAACCAGCCACCGACAAGGCCCTGGACAGTGGGGCTTGCCTGTCGACCAAGGAGCCGGCAGCCGGCGGGACCCACCAGCCGGCGGGCCCCAGCAGCCGGCGCAGAAGCCGGCGAGTGTAGACACAGACGGCTGGGCCCCACGCCCAACCGGATTACCATTGTGTCCCCGGGGGGTAGGCCTATATAAACCCCCCGGGACACCCATGCAAAGGGTTGATTCCAGCTAGTTTTAAACACCACATAGGGAGGAGAAGAGAGCGGGCAGAGCCCTTCTTCCTCCTCTCGCCAAACAGCTCAAGGAGCATCGTGTAGCTACTTGTTCATCTAGTGATCATGCGGAGACCCCGCAGAGCAGCAGTAGGGGTGTTATCTTCACGGAGAGCCCCGAAGCTGGGTAAGATTCGTTGGCGTGCATGTCTTTGCCTCATTCCGCTTCCAGGCACCGGCGACGTCTTACTGGCTCCCACAATGATAAGCCACCCGTTGACATATGTCGCACCTACCACCCAACATTTGGCGCCCATCGTGGGGCAAGGTGCACCGTCGTCCGGAGACCTGTTCTGGACGGGAACCTTCTTCCTCCCCCGTGAGCGTAGCCAGCCCGGCACGCCCGATGGCGCTTGCCACGACGCGCTGCAAGGCGTCACCAGCATCTGCGCAGCGAGCGGCCTCGCCGATCTCCTCGACAAGACCCTCATCTTCGACGAGCTCGCCTCCGACGCGGGCACCGACCACCTCGTCAACCTCCTCGGCCAGCTCCATGTCTCCGGCGAGCCTGCTGTGGATTTGGAGTCGGTTGGCTCCACCGATCCGATGCCTGTTGACTCCGACACGGCCTCACTCGACACCTTCCCCACCGACGTCACGATCTACAACGACCCGCTTCCCCGGGCCGATGGCTACGACGCTATCACCACCGAGGTGATGGTCATCGGCCACGGCGGCGCTGCTGACGAGAGCGCCCACGACGCCCCGCACGCGGCGGTCCATGACTTGTCCATCCCCCTCCCAGCCGATGTCGACGCTGAAGCACTGGAGGCTCGCCGCCTCGCCCTCCTCGCGGAGGGCCGGAAGTTGGTTTCCATGAGACGCCTCGCTGAGGCTCACCGACGCGAAGCCGACCGCGCCGCCTTTGGCACGCCGCCCCCAGGCGGGCCCAGCCGGGTCGGCGCTGTCGTCGCCGGCACGTTAGGAGTCGACCGCCCAGTCTACGCCACTCCACTCGAGAACCTGCGCAGCGCCCAGGCGGCCGTAGACAAGCTAGACGGACTGGGGGCCGAAGAACTCCCCCACATGACCCGACGCATCCAGCAGCTAATCGATGCAGCCATGCAGCGGCACGAAGCCGACGCCCGCGCGGAAAGCCCTCCCCCGCGCCGAGATCACGGCGCGACGTCCCGGACGCCGACTACGGGTAGAACCCGCGCGCGGCGCGAGAAAGAGCCGGCTGCCAGCCGAAGCCAAACCCGAATCTCCATCGAGCGAGACGCAGAAGGCCACCCCGAGCCGTGGAGTGGCGGGGCAACCCGCCTCCGCCTCGGCCCCGTGGAGAGAGATATCCCACCCCGCCGCCTGTTGAGCATCCGACTCTTAGCGGCCGGCTAGGTCGCCGTGAAGGAGTCGGCGAGAACGACGCCCGCCATCGGATCGACCGCTTGGCGCGATCCCTGGCGCTGGAAGAAGATGACGATGTCGGCCCGCCTTGCTTTGGCCCCCGCATCCGCGACGAGCCCTTCCCCAAAGGGTTCTCGCTCCCAAGAGACACGCCCAAGTACAACGGCTCCGTGAAGCCGGAAGATTGGTTGATCGACTACTCCATGGCGGTTAGCATAACCAATGGCAACAGGCGCGTTGCCGTGAAGTACGTGCCCCTCATGCTGCAAGGCACGACGCGGACCTGGCTCAACAGCCTCAAGCCATACAGCATCAACAGCTGGCTAGATTTCATAGAAGCTTTCGTCCGCAACTTCACCAGCACCTACAAGCGGGCTCCCAAGCCCAGACAGCTCTCCTTGTGCGTACAAGGCCCCGCCGAGTCTACTCGCGATTATCTCACGCGTTGGGCCGAGCTCCGCAACTCTTGCGAAGGGGTGCACGAGGTGCAAGCCATAGAATACCTCACTGCCGGGTGCCGAGAAGGCACCCTCCTCAAGCACAAGCTTCTCTGCGACGAGCCGACTACCCTCGACGAGCTTCTGGACATAGCGGACAAGTACGCCACCGTCGACTCCTCAATGAAGACCGAGCTCCAAGTAGACGCGTCCGGGAAGGTACTCAACCCAGCGCCCAAGACGCCGGCTGGGGATTCCGGCCGACGCCCACACCCGAACGACCACAAGCGCAAGGGCCCTGCGTCTCCTCCCGCCAGTCGGCAGGTGGCCACAGTCGAAGACGAGCAGCCCGAAGGGCAGCCCGCGCCCAAGAAATCCAAGGGCGGCAGGCCGGCTTGGCAGCCAGCCTTCTCCTACGAGTAAACTCTCGACGCCCCGTGCAAGTTCCACAGCGGCGCGAAGCCGTCCAACCACACAACCCGGAAGTGCCATTGGCTCACCCGAATCTCCAAAGGCGAAGGGCTCGCGCCGCCTCCGCCTGCCGGTCTGCCGCCTCCGGCCCCGCAGCCGCCGACCGTTCGGCCCGCAGTCGGAGCCGTGCATGATGAGTTCCCCGACGAGCATGCCGCCTATGTCGTCTTTACAAGCCAGCCCGAAGACCGGCGCAGCAAACGCCGAGAGCACCAGGAAGTCAACATGGTCGCTGCCAACCCCGCCGAGCACATGCACTGGTCAGAAAAACCTATCAGCTGGAGCCGGGCCGACCACCCAGAGGTGATGCCATCTCCCGGCTCTTATGTGTTGGTCCTGGATGCCACCCTTGCAATGGACAGACGCGCCGCCCGTTTCTCCCGCGTGTTGATAGACGGCGGGAGCAGCATCAACATCTTATACCGTGACACCCTGGAGAAGCTGAACGTCAAGACGAAGCAACTCATGCCTACTCGGACAGTGTTCCATGGCATCGTACCCGGCCTGTCCTGTGCCCCCATTGGCAAGATCAAGATTGATGTACTCTTTGGGGACAAGGAGCATTTCCGCTGGGAAGCGATCTGGTTTGAAGTGGTGGACCTGGAGAGCCCCTACCATGCATTGCTTGGCCGACCTGCCTTGGCCAGGTTCATGGCGGTTCCCCACTATGCGTACCTCAAGATGAAGATGCCGAGCACCAAGGGCATCATCACCATAGCCGGCAATTACAAGAAGTCTTCCGAGTGCGCAGCAGCCAGCAGCCGGCTGGCCGAGT
The DNA here is from genome assembly GCF_003073215.2 of Triticum urartu. NCBI lineage: Eukaryota > Viridiplantae > Streptophyta > Magnoliopsida > Poales > Poaceae > Triticum > Triticum urartu. The sequence goes on along the minus strand of NC_053028.1, from coordinate 440,928,003 downwards.
CCCTTGTGATTGCCGAAGAGAAGAAGATGTTGGATCGAGTCGTGGCCATGGCCGGCAAACAGTCGGCCCTGTCCCCCGATCCCAAGGAGTATGATGCCCAAGGATCTTTCCAGCCGGCCAAGGAGACGAAGAAGATACCTCTTGACCCCGAGCACCTAGAGAGGTTTGCTGTCATCGGGGCAAACCTAGACGGCAAATAGGAAGGCGAGCTCGCCGATTTCCTCCGTGAGAATCGGGACATCTTTGCATGGTCCCCCAAGGACATGCCGGGTGTTCCGAAGGAATTCGCCGAGCACAAACTACAGGTCCGAGAAGACGCAAAACCAGTCAAACAACCCCTCCGCCGACTGTCGGAGGAGAAAAGAAGGATTGTGGGAGAGGAGATAGCCCGGCTTCTGGCAGCCGGCTTCATTATGGAAGTTTTCTTTCCAGAGTGGCTTGCCAACCCGGTCCTCGTATTAAAGAAGAATAATAAGTGGCGCATGTGCATAGACTACCCGAGCCCCAACAAGGCCTACCCCAAAGATCCCTTTGCCCTGCCGAGGATTGACCAAGTGATAGACTCCACGGCCGGATGCGAGCTGTTGAGTTTCTTGGATGCTTACTCAGAATACCACCAGATAAAGTTAGATCCGGCTGACCGCCTGAAGACCGCCTTCATCACGCCATTTGGAGCCTTCTGCTACCTGACTATGACATTCGGCTTGAGAAATGCCGGTGCCACTTTTCAGCGTTGCATGCAGAAGTGCCTCCTCAAGCAGCTCGGCAGAAATGCCCACGTCTACGTAGATGACATTGTGGTGAAGACGGAGAAGCGCGGCACCTTGCTGGAAGACCTCAAGGAAACATTTGAGAACCTACGCCGGTTCCAAATCAAGCTCAACCCCGAGAAATGCGTGTTCGGAGTGCCAGCCGGCCAGCTCCTAGGCTTCCTGGTATCCGAACGCGGCATCGAATGCAACCCGGTGAAAATGAAGGCCATTGAGAGAATGGCGATTCCCACCAAACTTCGAGACATCCAGAAGTTTACCGGATGCTTGGCCTCCCTGAACCGCTTCATCAGCTGGCTCGGAGAGAAAGCTCTCCCCTCTACCGCCTCATGAAGAAGACCACTCACTTCGAGTGGAATGACCAAGCCGACCAAGCTTTTCACGAGCTGAAGAAGATGCTGGCCACACCGCCGGTCCTGGCGGCGCCGACTGAGAAAGAGCCCATGCTCCTCTACATTGCCACAACCAGCCGGGTGGTCAGCACCGTCATCATAGTCCAACGCCCAGAAGAGGGCCGAGCCCAGCCAGTCCAGAGGCCGGTGTACTATTTGAGCGAGGTACTGTCTACCTCGAAGCAGAACTACCCGCACTACCAGAAGATGTGCTATGGCGTGTACTTCACCGCCAAGAAGCTGAAGCCCTACTTCCAAGAGCATCCCATCACGGTCGTATGCACCGCCCCGCTTGCCGAGATCATAGGCAGCCGGGATGCATCCGGTCGGGTGGCGAAATGGGCCATCGAGCTGGCCCCTTACACGATCTTCTACCAGCCTCGCACCGCCATCAAGTCCCAAGCATTGGCCGACTTCCTCGTCGACTGGGCCGAGACCCAGTACCTACCGCCGGCTCCCGACTCCACTCATTGGCGCATGCACTTCGATGGGTCCAAGATGCGCACCGGCTTGGGAGCCGGCATCGTCCTCACCTCTCCCAAAGGCGACAAGCTCAGATATACGCTACAAATTCACTTTGCCGCCTCCAACAACGTGGCCGAGTACGAGGCACTCATACACGGGCTCCGGCTTGCCAAAGAGCTCGGCATTCGCCGGATCCTATGTTATGGCGACTCGGACTTGGTGGTCCAGCAGTCATCCGGCGACTGGGACACCAAGGACGCAAATATGGCAAGCTACCGCTTCCTCGTTCAGCAGATCAGCGGGTACTTTGAAGGATGCGAGTTCCTCCACGTACCGAGAGCCGACAACGAGCCAGCTGATACCCTGGCTCGAATAGGCTCCACTCGGCAGGCAATACCAACCGGTGTCTCTTTGCAACGCCTCCTCAAGCCGTCTATCAAGCCGTCTCCAGAGTCCGATTCCATCTTCGTGCCGCCTGACCCCGACGCGGCCGGGTCCGGCTCGAAGAACCAAGCAGGTGACCCGGGGACTTCGATAGTCGGCCCGGGGATGTCAGTAGGCGGCTCGGGGACTTCCGTAGTTACGCCCGACCCGGGGACTGCCACACCCGGCTCGGGGACTGCGGTAGTCGGCCCGGGGACTGCTCCAACACAACAGGCGACGGCCGACTCCAGCGTTTCACCACCCAGCCCGCCCGCCCTGGTCGCAGTAGCCGTGTTGGCAATAGAAGAAGTCGCAGCTCCATCATGGGCTCAGTCCATCCTCAACTTCCTAATAAACCAAGATCTGCCGGCTGATGAAACAGAGGCAAGACAAGTCCAACGCCGAGCCGGAGCATACACAATCGTCAACAGAGAGCTCGTCAAGCGCAGTGTCACCGGAGTCCTCCAGCGATGCGTCGAGCAAGAGAAGGGCATCGCAATCCTCAGAGATATCCACCAAGGAGAATGCGGCCACCATGCGGCCTCAAGATCACTCGTCGCCAAAGCCTTCTGCCATGGTTTCTTTTGGCCGACTGCTTTGGATGACGCCAAGGAGTTAGTTAAACATTGCAAAGGGTGCCAACTTTTCAGCTCCAAGCAACACATGCCGGCTTCAGCACTCAAGACCATTCCCCTCACTTGGCCCTTCGCCGTTTGGGGACTGGACATGGTGGGCCCATTTAAGACGGCGCGCGGCGGCATGACACATCTGCTTGTCGCTGTGGATAAATTCACCAAATGGATTGAGGCAAAGCCGATCAAGAAGCTGAATGGGCCGACTGCCGTGACATTCATCGCAGACATAACAACACGGTACGGCGTGCCACACAGCATCATCACCGACAATGGCATGAATTTCGCCAAGGGAGCCTTGGCACGTTTCTGCGCGACGCAAGGCATCCGGCTGGACTTAGCTTCCGTTGCCCACCCACAGTCAAACGGCCAGGTCGAGCGAGCCAACGGCCTCATCCTTTCCGGCATCAAGCCCCGACTGGTCATACCACTGGAGCGTTCAACTGGCTGTTGACTCGATGAGCTGCCGGCCGTCCTCTGGAGTCTGCGCACTACCCCAAACAAGTCAACCGGTTTCACTCCTTTCTTCCTCGTGTATGGTGCCGAGGCGGTCATCCCAACCAACATCGAGTTCGATTCACCTCGGGTAACCATGTACACGGAGGCGGAGGCCAAGGAAGCACGAGAAGACGGCGTCGACCTGCTGGAAGAGGGCCGGCTGTTAGCCCTCAGCCGGTCCGCCATCTATCAGCAGGGCCTGCGCCGCTACCACAGCCGGAAGGTCAAGCCAAGATCATTCCAAGAGGGCGATCTTGTGCTCTGGCTGATCCAGCGAACAGCCGGCCAGCACAAGCTCTCGGCCCCTTGGGAGGGCCCCTTCGTCATCAGCAGAGCTTTAGGCAACGACTCCTACTACCTAATCGACGCGCAGAAGCCGAAGGCACGAAAAAGAGACGACTCCGGCGAGGAGTCGGAACGACCATGGAACGCCAACCTCCTCCGAAGATTTTACAGTTGAAATGCAGTATGTATCATGCTAACTTTTGTATTAAGTACGGGATAATAGGCCCCCCGAGGAGAGCTCGGGGACTGCCATCTTTTATCTATGAATGAAGAGTATCATGCTTATGACCTTGTCATTTCATTTACTTTTTCCGTCCGGCACCGGGTTCGACTAGTCGGCCCGGGGACTGGCCGCCTGGAGTTATATTAGAAATCCTACCCGCGGTCAGACAAGTAGTGTGCCGGCACCCAAGCCTTCTCTTGCCAAAAGTCGCAGTTCGAAGAACCGGCTGTCCGGCTGGCAAGAGTTAAAGGTAGGAAAGGACGCCCGCACGAAAAACGGCTAGGGACTAACGGACTAATATAACAAAAGCCGGTTTTTCTCCCACCACCGACCGACTACCAAAGTAGCCGGACGGCCGGCTTCCATTCACCTCACTTCAGTCTAAAAAAGCTCGAGTACTTACCTCCCCAAAGGGGAAGGCGGCAAAGGAAACAACCTAAGGACAAAAAGCATACGTAAATGGAAGCCAAACACGCACACAATAATATTTACATAAAAGACCTTCAAAAGGCCAGCATTCAACATAGTTTGAATACACCCCCAGTGGGTGGAACTGCGCAAGTTTAATAAAATTGTTCAAAAGGCAACAAGCAGGAAAAAACAAGGACAGCAGATTAAGCCAAGGGAGCGACTGGCGAGTCAGGCAGGTCGGTGGAGACGGCAGTGCCGGCTGGAGGAGTGGCCGGCTGGCGAACCTCGGCATGATCACCGCCTCCCGCAGAGGGCGCACTAGCACGCGCCTTGTTGCTGGAGGCACGATCGGGCTGAGGCTGGCTGGCCGCTTCACCGGCCGGCTCAACGTCTTCGCCCTCCTCTCCTTCGTCGTCTTCGCCTTCATCACTGGAGGCGATCTCCTCTGCCGAGTCCTCACCCGCTGCCGGGTTCAGCCCGAACCACTCCTCCGGCTGGGCAACACCGTCGTCATTAATTTCAGGAGCAAAGACGCTGATGTCAGTGCACTCGGCGATCGTCGAGGCGCGCTGAGCGATAGCCGGCCGCACCTCCTTCAGCTCTTCGTCGGCCTCCAGCCGCCAGGTGCGCAGTTGGTCCAGGTTCAGCCCCGGATACCAAGCTCGGACGAACTCCAACGCCCGCCCAGCTCCAAGCCGGGCTGCTGATGCCTTCCAGGCCTCGAAGCGGCCAACCGCAACCTCCAGCCAGTCGACAGTCCGACTCGGGTGCGGGGAATCGTCTCGCTTGGCCAGAGGGCGGCCAACACCTGCGCCCCGGCGCGCTGGAGGCGGCGGAGCATACGGTGAGCCGGCTGCAGCCGGGCTTGGACCGCCAAGAGTTGCTCCTCGAGCGTCCGGCTCGCGCCCGGCGCGATTTCAGCCCCCGCCTGCCGGCGCGCCTCGCGGTGGGCCTCGATGGTTTGGGCGGCGAAGACGGAGTAGCCGGGAAAGTAATCTGCACGGAGAACAAAAAGCAGCACAAGTCGGAATACAAATTAGGGATCAAGGGGCAAGCAAGGAGTGAAGAAGGTGGCTTACCATCGATCAGATCCTCGATACGACCGAAGCCCTCGCTCAATGCCTGCTTCGTCTTAGCCCAGCCCGCCGCTTCGGTCTCGAACTCGGCCCTCAGGGCGTTCTCGCTGTCCCGAGCTTCCTTCAGAGCCGCCTTGTGGCTCTCCTCCTGGTCGGCCAACTTCTTGGCCAGGCGGTCACGCTCCAGGACCAAGGCGCTGTACTCGGCTTCCTTGGCGCGAAGGGCAGCCTGTGCCCCGCTGAGCTGCTCCCTCAAGTCGGCATTGGCTCCTGCAAGCATGAAGACAGGAAAAATTAATAAGGAAGAAGTCATCAAGGAAGATCCGACCCGGCTGCTCAGCAGTCGGCCCGAATCTCGGGGACTACACCCAGTGGGTGCGCTGACGCGCCCCCACAGGAGATGAACGAAACAAAGCACGCACTCCGGCTGCTGGTCAGATCCTCGGTTCTCCGACCCAGCTCCTGAGACTGGGAGTTGAAGGCGGCAGCGCGGAGGTTATGATAGTCCTGGAAGATCAGACAGGAGGCGAGAATAAGATAATCGTCAAGGAAGATCCGACCCGACTGCTCAGCAGTCGGCCCGAATCTCGGGGACTACACCCAATAGGTGCGCTGACGCGCCCCCACGGAAGAAATCAAAGAACAAAACAACCCAGGACAGAAGACTCACCCGGATGACGGCCCGTGTCACAAGGAACTCTTGGGTGTATCGCTGCAGCGAAGCGGCCTGAGCTTGAAGCCAGCTCCGGACCTCCTGGGCCGCCGCGTTCAGCTCGCCCGTCCCCCCGCTGGGGGTCCACTCGGACGCGCTGGTGCTGGCCGCCTCCAGGGCCTCCGCCGTCTGGCCGACGCCCGCAGCTTGGTGCGGTTCCGGCATGGAGGCGCCACCCCCTGCGCGCCGGCGCAATGCTGGCTGCACCTCGAGGCCGGCCCCTGCCTCCGGCTCGCCCCCGGCCGGCTGCTCTGGCACCGCAGCCGATTGGCCGCCTTGGCCCGCTCCGGTCGGCGCTGCCTGCGGCGCCCCCTCCACGAAGATCACGGAGCCCTCCCTCCTCTCCATCACCGGCGGGTCTTGGTCGACCTCCTCCGACGGGGGCACTGAGATGCCGGGGGCCACGGCGCGGAGGGGAACGACGAGCAGCGGAGGCCGGTTGTGCGAGGCCTCCGCCTCCATCTCCGTGGCTGCCACCTCCGCCCGGGCCTTGGCTGCCGCCTCGGCCTGCTCCTTCGCCGCCTGGGCGGTCCTTCGCTCCGCCGCCTCCCGCTCCTCCCGCACCTCCCGTGCGTTCCGCTCCGTGGCCTCCCTAAGGTCGGCGCGGGGATCCACGCGGCGGGAGCCTGAAGACCCTCCAGTCGGCCCGACTACGGAGCCGCCGGGACCCGCTCAAGGGAAAGCGGTGCCCTGTCCGGCGAGCCAAGAAAGGTTTAGAAGAGTTTCGGTCGAAAGGGATAACAAAAAGTATATATACAAGGCATTCGACGACTTACGCCGAGATCGCCTGCGGCTATTTTACCGCCTTGCGAAAGCGGGCCGCCTTCGCGGCCGCCTCATCCCGCTTGGTCGCCGCCGTGGGAGCCTTGGATTTCTTCGGCCGGCTGCCGAAGAGGATCGACGCGGCCCGGCGCTTCTGCGCGCCGCCGCAGGCAGCCGGCGCGGCGGACGAGCCCGCACCTTGATGATCAAGCGCCGGCTGGCGTCGCGGGGCGACTTCGACCTCGACATCGTCCGGCCAGTCCTCGAAGCCGGCCCCGAGCCCCGCTCCTCCGGCCTCGTCGCTTTCCCCCACGATGGCATCTTCCATGGCGGCCGCTCCCAAGTCCGGATCGTCGGCGTCGTCCACCGTGCGGTCGGGGAGGAGCTGGCGCTCTACCCCTGCGGCCCCGGTTGTCGGCGGAAGAAGAGGGTTCTGCTAAGGGCAAACCAACTGATCAGAGGCCGGCTATCATGAGGCCGGCTACCAAAGGAAGAAAGGAAGGAAAAACTTACGGCAGGCGGAGGGTTGGCGCGGGAATACGGCTCCTTGCCATATCGCCAATCCTCGGCGAGCTTGCAGTTGGAGATGTAGTTCACCATGTAAGACACCTCTGCATGAGGCATCTCCCTGGTGCTCAGCCGGCACGGGGCGAAGCGGCCGCTCATCTGACAAATCATGTGAGGCCGGCCTTGGAGGGGAAGTACCCGGCGCTCCACGAAGGCGGCCACCAAGTCGGCTCCGGTCAGGCCCTCCGACTGGATCATCACCCGAAGCCGGGAGACGACTGCGTTCCCGGCCTGAGACAACGACCTGGCCCGGTAGCTCCACGAAGGTCGCCTCCCAGCCGGCGGGCCGGCTACATAAGCCGGCAGGTTGACGTAGTCGCCTTGCTGGGCGACGTTCTTCACGTAAAAGTAAGACTTCTGCCAGAGTTTCACCGACTGGATCAGCGGGATGGGCGGGAACGGGTTGTTCTCGCCCGTCCGCCTCATGGCAATATAGGCTCCGCAGGGTGGCGGGCACGCCCGCGACAACGGTGCCGAGCTTGCTCTGGAAGAATTCCCCCCAGAGCTCGAGCGTGGGGAGGACCCCGAGGAAGCCCTCGCACAGGGTGACAAAGGCCGACAGCAGCATCACCGCGTTGGGCGTGAGGTGATGCGGCTGGAGGTGGTAGAATTCGAGGAAGGCTCGAAGGAATCCGCTCGCAGGGAGGCCGAAGCCGCGCAGGCAGTGCGAGCGGAAGATCACCCGCTCGCCCTCCTCCGGTGCCGGCGAAATCTCCCTCGCCGGCGCTTGACGAACCCGCACGAAGTTCTCGCCCGGCAGGCGCCGTGTCCGGCGGAGGAACTCGACGTGGTCTTCATGGACGTTAGATCCATCCCACGATCTTGAGAGCGCCATGGGAGCAACGCGGCGAGGAGCAAGACGATGCGACGGCGGAACGGCGCAACAATGGGTGGCAGCAGCGGCGGAAAGAAGAAGGAAGGCGAGGAGGGGCGGAGCGAGGGAGAGTGTGCGAGCCTCTGCCGCTCCCTTTCCTCCCCCTACTTATGGACCGGCGCGGCGGAGCCGAGGAGGCGTGGCGTGGGGGAACGTGGGGATCAACTGCGCCCACTCCCCCACGTCCCGCGATTATTGCGCCCTGAAGACGTAATAAAATCGCCGCGGGAAGGCGAGCGGTCCGCGTGGGCCGCAGAAGATCCGCGCTCGGGCTGAGGCCTAGGAATGGCGGGCCTGGGCCTGCGGCGGCGTCCCGTCACGCGCGTGCACCGGCAGGATTTCCTTGCCACGTGGCCCGCGGGATGGCCTGCGGTCAGCTCCCAGGTCGACCGCGCTCCAGCCTACGAGAAATGGGGCTTTCCGAAGACGGCGCGCACAAGCACAACCGGCCCCTCAGGGTAGGAAGCTGACCGAGTTTCTCGTCCCTTTGTCAGTCTCGAAGCTCGCCAGCTTCGGGGACTACTGTCGGAGGAAATAACCACAGGTAGCCAAGCCGGCTCCCCCTGGCCCTTCTGAAAAAATTATTACGAGCCCATCCGACCCTCAAGAATCCAAGACATGGGGCCACCTTCCCCTCGCCGGCTGTTTCCCAGGCCGACTATCGGAAGGCGGCCCGACTTCAGCCTTCATGAAAAAAGTCGCGGGAGGGCCGGCTCCGAGAAGGCCGACTCCAAGAAGCCGGCTCCCATAAAGCGGTCAAGATCGTACCCTCGAAGTCTGCACCCACATAACGGCGATGTGACGGGGCGTGGCTACAGTAAAGCTTGCCACCCCCGAATCCCGGAGCTCGCCTGGCACAGTGCGCCGTACGGGAGGCCATGACCCGTCCGGCGCGGCACTGTTGCCACGATGACCCTGATGTCATCCACGACGGGCCGCCAGAGTGGCCCACGGGCGGCGGGCCCCTTCAGGCAGAGAGACACCCGAAGGCGGCCCGGCCTCCCCCAGTCGGCCCAAGACAGAGCCGGCTCTCCACGGCCGGTTTGCCACCCTCTCGAAGGGGGCACCTCATTAAGGAGACAAGACGCGGTGAGGCTACAGCGATCACCCGCCGGACGGCGGCACTGTAGCCACGCCCACCTCGGCGAAGCCTTCGTCACCAGGATTGAGCAACAGTAACCAGCCGCCGACAAGGCCCTGGACAGTGGGACCTGCCTGTCGACCAAGGAGCCGGCAGCCGGCGGGACCCACCAGCCGGCGGGCCCCAGCAGCCGGCGCAGAAGCCGGCGAGTGTAGACACAGACGGCTGGGCCCCACGCCCAGCCGGATTACCATTGTGTCCCCGGGGGGTAGGCCTATATAAACCCCTCGGGACACCCATGCAAAGGGTTGATCCTAGCTAGTTTTAAACACCACATAGGGAGGAGAAGAGAGCGGGCAGAGCCCTTCTTCCTCCTCTCGCCAAACAGCTCAAGGAGCATCGTGTAGCTACTTGTTCATCTAGTGATCATGCGGAGACCCCGCAGAGCAGCAGTAGGGGTGTTATCTCCACGGAGAGCCCCGAAGCTGGGTAAGATTCGCCGGCGTGCATGTCTTCGCCTCATCCCGCTTCCAAGCACCGGCGATGTCTTACTGGCTCCCACAATGATAAGCCACCCGTTGGCATATGTCGCACCTACCACCCGACACCTATTTTATATCAGGAGCAAATCTCCAGTAATCTTTTTCTTTTGCATCTACATCATCTGTTGAAATAGCGTTTTTGTGTCTTTGGTGATGTAAAAATCTGTTATTTTTCCATCTACATTATCTATTGAAGATGCTTTAAACACGTCTAGATCCACTCATTTTCAGCGATACTTAATTCCGGATGGAGGGAGTACTTTGCTGAAAAATAAAAAGGAATATACATATGCAGATTCTTGAATGTTTGCATTATGAAAGTTATACTAGTATTGTGCATCAGAGCATGATGAGGAATATATAAAGCAAGAAGACCCAGCTACTAGTATGATCTTGCCAAAAAAAGGGGGGGCAAAGCAAGTAAAATGTGGTCCTGAAAAGGGTCACCATATTAAAACTCTGCTTTAGCCCTTGTTGGGGGGCATGGTTAAGGGCTCTCATTAACAACGTTTAGTAGTAGTAGTACTAGTACTAGTATGATCTTGCCAACCCTGAAAACCCGCAACCAAAGCCAGCCAACGTTGAACGATTCCATGCCAAAAGGCTATTATTAAAAGATAAATACTTAATTGTCCTAGCAATGGTACTTTATTGACTGTACTGAGATGTTCCTGCAACTTGCTTACTTTTTCCCTTGTACTAGTACAATGTACGAGTAAGACACATGGGTTGCAGGGCTCAAAATTTCTTCACCTCACCTAGTCTGAACTCTGTGGCAGCATATGATAAATGAGAAAGATTAATGGTGTGTTTGGTCGGGAACGAAGTGTAATGGAATGTCATGGTTCCGTTCTACTAGAATGGGTCGGTTCCATCTCTGTGTTTGGTAAAGACAATTCAAAGGAATGGAATGGTTATATTTTGATGTTTGGTTTAAGGGATGGAATGAGATGAATTTGTTCAGTGAAACAAAATTGCTGAATAAAATGGTCATCTATCAATCCATCCATACAACAAAGGCTTGAGCACGCTCCATCTCAAACAAAAAAAAGGCTTGAGCACGCTTTGCCAAAAACAAATCGCAGAGAACTGAAGGAGCGTGAGTTCATCCATCCACGCATGCAGTAGATTGCAGAACAGAACCAGGAAAGAAACGAATCAGACTCAAATCGCAGAGTTCAACAACAGCCACCCTGCACAAGATCCAAGCATGATCAGGCGCGGTCAACGGACAGCGCTGGGAGCAGCTACTCCGTCAAGCGCGGCGGCATAGAGCTTCCCGGCATGGGGCCTGGCGCGACGCAGTTCGCCGTCACCCGCGCGGACCCAAGCTAATTCACGGCGACCTATATGGCCTTCACGGCCGCCTTGGAAGCTCATTGACGGGGGCATGCAGGGCGTCGAAATCGGGCCCTGCAGCGGGGCGGTCTGGACGAGGGGGCGCGTGCTCCCAGCGGCGGCGGCGGCGGCGGCGGCGTGTGCTTCCGACGGCGGCGGCGGCGTGTGCTTCCGACGGCGGCGGCTACCCGAGAGGTCGCGCGAGGAAGGGAAAGAGGGAACACGAGATGCAGTCGCGGAAGGAAGAGAAGCGGTTTCGCGTGGTCCGCTCGATTTGGAGAGACCGCGGGGAACGGCATAAACAGCGAATATGCTATTCCATGAACGAGTGGGTTCTGGCTCCTCAGATCAACCAAACACAAGAATGGGCTATAAGAACGGAACGAACCCGTGCCGTTCCACTTGGTGACAGGAACCAAACACACCCGAGGATCACTTGCTCGCCGTGCATGCAATAGGACTATCTGCCCTTTTTCTTTCAAAAAAGGAAAGGATTATCTGTCCTGCGTTCCCTGTGTGTTTTAATAGGGCATCAGATCAGATGGTGCTGTGGTGGTAACTCAACATCTGTCTGTGTTTTAGTAATATATCAAGTAAGCACTCATAATTCAGCATACTTGATTCATGAAGTTTCTGTTTTGCAGGTATCTGAAATGCAAGAGCATATATCAAGCACAGGATCGATCATCCTGGTCAGAGTTTGTTGGAAAGCAGAACCGCTTTTCAGGAACCGTTTGCAGAGCATGCACAGCTCGTGCTGGAGAACACGAAAGAACGGATCGGAGCAGGAGCTCGATGTTGATCTGAAATGCCTATAAAAGGCCCAGCCGCGAGTCTGCAATGCTCAGGCCAAAGCATATGATTTTACTGTATTTAGCTAGCTCTGAAAGTAAGAGTTGTAGGAAACTGAACTCTCCTTCCATGTTTCTTCACGAGTTCAGTTTTCTCCAACATCTTATCTTCAGAGCTGTCTGGCCAGGGCCATCACACCTTGGAGAATTTTGGCAGATGAATTTGAGTGTTGGATGGGACCAAATCTTGCTGCCGGGTGTGACAAGATTTGGTTCCCTCCAATATCTTATGTTCATATGTCAGACAATACACTGAATGTTAGCTACAAGAAGCGATAGTTGGATCTGAAAACCTCTGAACTTCTTGTCTGAAGAACCTAACCTTGGAAGCTGAATGTGAGATTTGGATGGAACCAAATCTTCAGCTATAATACAATGGCACAAGGTTTGGTTTCCTCCAATATCTCGTCTTCAACTGTCCATGATGAAATCCTCAACATCTTCAGTTGAGCTATAGGTGAGCCGGAATTGAATTCCTTTGGTCTTTGGTCATCAGCATCATGACATTTGTCATTTTCATTTTTATCAAACTGCGACAAATTTTTACAACATATATTTGATTAATTTGATAAGCTATACGTGACTTATTTGGTTATTTTTATGATATATTTCAATGCATTTCATCCAAGGATGATCTCATAATGCAAACCATTTACTAGAAGCTGATTTTTGGTAAGTAAAGAAAACCTTTGCCTGCTTCCAGATTTGTGTATACATCCACTGAAGCAAACAAATGTACACCAGTGCATATTACAAAGACAAAAGACTAGAAGTTGTTCATACATAACGCATTACAGTTCAGCAAAATCAGCACCGGCAACCTAGTGCGAGTGCCACTCGACCTATTCCTTGAGCTGCAGGCAGCACACTGGACCTGTTGCAGCACATACACCTTATATAAGCCAGGACAGGTAATTTGCCTCCTTTACTTCACCCCTCGATGATGAAAACTGAATCCTTGATCTCGCAACCGACAGAACACAAGAGCAGCGCTAAAGCTTCACGGTCCATCATCTAGGTTGTATGTACATGTCAGCCTGTAAGATGTTTAGGAACAAGTACCAAGTGGCAAGCAGTCGTCCATGAGCATTCATGTCAGCGATTCAACTTGATCCTGAGAAAGAGCGGCTCATATGCAAGTCAGCCAGGAGGTTAGGTAGAAGAACTCTGCTGATGAGCTATTGCCTGTGGCCTCCCTGCTTGTGGATTTGACGAGGCAATTTCCTCTAGGCGCTTCCATGTGGCATCACGTTTTGATCGCATCGCATCTTCTTGAGCTTCATCGTCCTGAAACTTCTTCAGGCACCCCTCAAAGAGTACAGGGTCATGGTCCAAGAATATTTTGCGAACATTAAGACTCAAGCTTTGCACTGCCTGATTCCAATGACCTTTTGTATTTCGTTCTAACGAAGGAAGGATTATGGGCAGTAACACCTTGCTGTTTTGTTTGATTAAACCCTCAATATGATCGTTGTTCCACAGAAACAGAGCTCTCTCTGCCACCTGCAAAACATAAGAGGAGTAGATGCATCATTACCACATAGTAAATAAGTAGCACGGGGACAATAGGGCGCATAGCTTGATTCATCCTACTGCTGGAATATCACTGCATTTCGTATCATTAGGTAAAATACTAAGCACAGACTTTTATTCTTGAATGCCACCTGAAAATGCATACAATAAAGAAGTCTACCTTTCAGGCGTCAACAGAAGGTGAACAGTAGGTATGGTAATTCAAGGATGTATTGCGTTGGGAACAGAGGAAAATCAGCTTGTTTATGAATGCAGAATTAACAAAGTTTGTACATAATAGTTAAATCCCAGGTGCTCAGAATGCTAACTTAGTGATCAAAGGATAGAATAAACACAGATATGTACTTAACGGCAATTCTCAAAGCAGGAAAATTGGATCAGGGCAGTTTCTTCTGCTGTCGCACCCATAACAAAATTGGATCAGGGCGCTTCACCATATATATATAAGGGACCATACAGTTTTGACTGCTCTACGCCGGTGAAGTAGCAAACAGAGATAACTGATAAGTAAAACTGATCATATCTCTAGGAAATACACTAGAAAGCTGTGGAACTAAGCACATCTAGGTTCTGTTACGCATAGGTGCATCCGATCTGAAAATGATTTAATGCTTGTAGTGTTACTAAAATGATAAACACACATAAATGATAATTCAATATGGCAGAGTTAGTTGTTAATATAAAGCAGAACTTATCTAGATTCAATATTTGTCGGTCACAGTTGCATAGCAGGGTATATAACCAAGTTCGCTAAGCTTCCCAATAACATAGGTATGACACATTTTTGGTACCGATGTTCATAAGGCAGGCATGGCATGGATTGCTTCAGCAAACCTGAACTCTTGCAATATTTTTCTCACCAACAGAACCATTATTCAACCTCGACCTCCCCAGGTAAAGATAGCTCTTGATAATTTCAAGGCTTAGATAAATTTGAAGTAGCAAAACAACAGTTATTATTCATGGCCAAGTTAAAATCAGCAGCTTAAATCGATCCTATTTGCAAGGAATTAATGATGAAGTAATTAAAATTACCAGGAAACGGCTAACATGACTATTCATATTTCAACATGAACAGGACTAGTACACACTATATACCTATTGTTTGCGAGATGTTAGTTCACTTGCATTAATAAGTTCTAGAAAATCATGCTACGAGCAAAGACTATCGCAAAACTAATAACAGTTTTAAGGACGAGAACTTCCATGAGCTATTAACATGTATCATATGTGTATGGTTTGGTTGGCACTCTGCAATTCCATTTTACCTGAAAGTGAGAGCTATTTAAACAGCGGGCAATCTGTCGGAAAAGTGGCACCATACATCTCTGGAATTCTGCTGACTGAGTAGCTTCCAATACTTCCTCTAACTCACCCAAAAACATCACCTCCTTTGAGCTATTTGTGATTGGCCAATACTTAAGTAGACCCCTTATAACGGTATCAGCAAGCTTGCAATCTTTCTCAACGAACTGAGTGACACAGTATGACAGTTGCTGATGATACATGCTAACACATTTTGGTTTGTGGAGTGGAATCAGCGCGCGGACTAGAAACGATTTGTGCTCTTCCTTGAGAGGCAAAGCAAAACCATTGATTATACTGCCCAGAATCTCTAACAGCTCTGCAATCCCATAATGCTTTTCTGTCTCAAATATAAACCTGTAGAATATATTGTTAATTGCCTTCCTGATGAATGGACGGTGCACCATGAACTTCCCATATATCCTGTGAAGTATTGTCTTCAAATACTCCCTTTCCCTAGGATCCTCTGAGTCGAAGAGATCTAGCAGCCTGAGAATGAAACCCTGATCAACATATCTCTTGGCCATCTTAGCATCTGTCTCTGGAGACTGAACAAATCTTAAGAACAGTTCGAAGACAATCTGCAGGTGAGGCCATGCCGGGTCCATGACAGGCTCTTCCTCCTCCAAATCAAATGACTCGATTACCTTGTTCTCCTTTGGGGCGGGGTTGGGGCCCCGGAACAAGTTTGTGGATACCATGTTGACGACCTCTTGCACGACAGACTCTGGGAATTTCCCGGTGGCAGAGGTGACATAATCCACCAGCTCAAGCAATGTTTGCCTCTTGACCTCCTTCTCTTTCACGTCCTTGGTGGGGTCCGAGAAGTCGAAGACCACGCAACACATGGAGAGCTTCCTGAGGAACAGGGCAGGTTTCTCGGAAGGCGGCACCTCCCGGAAGCTCGGGAGCGGCTCATACACAGGCGGGGCCATGAAACCATTGCTGGCACCCGCACCAACACCAGCGTTCCTGTTGCTGTAACTCTGCCCAGGATTCGTGACATAATTGTTCGGATTGCCAATCCTACTAGACATGGTCAAATCTGTGGTGGTTCTTGCATCCGCCGTGGGGCTTGACAGGGACGACGAGCCGGCTCCGGCGAAATCCTTCTCCCCGGACTTGGCCGGCTTCTTGGGTAACCTGCCCAGGATTTGCTTAATCATAACGGATTGGCCGAACAAGCCCCCGATCAAACCGCGCTAAAGAAGTCCCGCAAATCCATCATTCATCAACCTGATCAAATCAAACACCGTAAGGAACATCGAAAGAAGGAAATCCACGCATCGCGCGAGAATGATAAAGAGTACAACCGAACCCTACCAGATCAAATCCGGAGCCGAAATCCACGAAGAAGACCGCGCCTTTCCGATCGGCGGCACCCGTAAAAAGAAGAACCGCGCGGGGTCAAAAGGGAAAGGGGGTAAAGCGAAAGGCGAGAAAATCGCTGTTTTCCCCCAAAACTTGCAGGCGAATTGGACCGGCGGAAAGGAGAGGGCGCAAATTGGATGGATTCCTGCAGAAATCTGTGGGGAATACGTGGTGGAGGCCTCGCCGGTCGGGTTCGTTCGGGTCGCTTCTAGGGGGAACAGTGGGAGGAGGAGCAGGAGGGAGGGCAGTGGGTGGGCGGAGCCAAAGCCAGATTGGAACAGAACATTATTAGAGGAGAAAAACCGTTTCCTTCATTTTGGACCAAATCCAACACGGGTAAAGCTTCGTTCGGTGGCTGGTAAATATTCTGGTGCACATTTCGTGTTGCACCCAGCTCAACACAGTTTTCCATCTGCCCTTAAAATGAAAAAAAAAACCATAATTTTTCAATTTTTTTCTCAGAAAGATTCACGTCTATTATAAAAATTCACTGGATCTGGCAGTTGTGCACGCACGGCGAGAATCCCTAACCTCATCGCCGAAGAAGACGACATGAATCTACGTCAGAACTCCGTCAATTCCGTCCTCACACATGAATTCGAGAAGGATCGAAACCCGACCTACTTGAAGATGAAGAGCTACCATCCGTCCAAGCATCGCCCCTATGAGGATTAAGCCGAGGCACCATGATTCTCTTCCCCGCCACCAATCACTGGAGCGACATGCGCGCGCGGGGTGGGGGTGGGGGGTATATTGATCGGTGGAGCTTGGGAGGAAGGAGAACTTTACACTAGCCACCTACGCATAAGGGAATGTCAACACAAATTTTCATGTACAATGAGTATACATCAATTTGTCATTGGTCTAACCCAGACCTAGTAGATTGCTCAAAGTATTCTGCGCGAGTTTATTTAGTTTTTTAGTTTCCTTGTAGTTTTATATAAATAGTAGGTCCACTAAAAAAATCTTTTGAGAATAATTGGATGGCTAGTAGGTGGTTGTAGTGTCATCTTTCTAAAGATCAACCACGAGGTTTTGTGATGATTTTGTCAATCTTGCAACTTCATGACTATAGTCTCCACTCTTTCAATAGAATGTGCATGTATATGCAACATTGTAATAAGATTTCTAAAATTGTTGATCTACATCTTATGTAATTCATTTATTCTCATCAAGTTGCCCATATAAATTCTATCAAAAGGAGGCATGTAAGATTTTCATGATTTTGTAATGTCTGGCTAGCAAATTGTTTCTTACTTAAATAAGCACCAAATTATGATAAAGATGGACCTGTAGCTTTGTTCAAGATGAGAGTAATAATGGACTTTGTGAGCTTGAGGAACCACTTTATCAACTTTTGCTCATAGACATGTTACATTGGGAATTGACGAACATTTTGTAGGGATTTTCTTGAGAGTAGTCAATATGTACCCATAGGAAAAACACATCCCGTTGCACCCTCCAAGTTTCCTTCTTGCCCTCGGCGCCGCTAGACTAGTTATCGTGCTAAGCCCATGCACTAGTCGATGAAGGTGGTGGTCGGGAGGTCTTCACTCCGATAGCCTTCCACGACGAGATGCGGTCTGCATGCAGTGGTTTGAGGCAAAGGATATGGTCGACGTCGGTGGTTGTGATCCCGTCTGCAGGTATGTGGGTGTCGGCCGGCAACGATGACCTTCTGTGTCTTAACATAATGATCCTCCGCTTAGGCGTCGTAGTGTTGCACTGTTGAGCGGTTGTCACGAGGGGCAGAGGGTCTTAGACCTTCAGATTCAGCGATAATGGCAAGCATGCTTGCTAGTTGATTATGCCGCCACAGGGGAGGACGAAGGAGAAAGAAAACAGTATAGACTGCCAGAGTGTCCCAAATTGGATTTTGGCGGTGCACCTTCCTTTCTCGTCAATCTTTGTCGTGTGTGCAACGAGGGCCTTAACTGTTCGGAGGCTTTCGTGGCGACCGACTTTTGTCGTGGCTTGGCTGCTTGCTTGTGCAGCATGGTCTTCACTTGCGTGTTTGTAGGATCGAAGTAGGTCTAGAGCAGGGTGATTAGACAACTTGACCAATAAAAACCTAGCCTTTTCCTAATTTTAGTTCTTGACAAATTTTAGCAGATCTACTAACACCCTACACATGCAAGTCTAATAGAGTAGGAGCAAAAAGTAAATACTTTGCACATGAAAGTAGAGGAAGGATTTGGAGATAATCAAATGCATTGAAGATACAGTGATTTTTGTCATGGTTTCTATGGGTGGTGCCATCGTACGTCTATGTTGATGGAAACTTCAACCTACTGAGGGTAACGGCTGCGGGAGTCCACGGAGGGCTCCACCCACGAAGGGTCCATGATGAATCAACCTTGTTTATGCCATCATGGCTTACACCCACGAAGGACTAGCCTCACGTCGGATAGATCCTCACGAAGTGGGCGCTCCATGCCCTTACAAATTCATTGGTTTACTCCACAATTGTTGAAGGCTCCCAAGTGACACCTAACCAATCTAGGAGACACCACTCTTCAAAAAGTAATAGATGTTGTTGTTGATGATGAGCTCATTGCTCTTGTGCTTCGAAAGATAGTCTCCTCGACACTCAAACACTCTCTCACATATTTGACTATGTGGTAGGAGAGGAATTTGAGTGGAAAGCAATGGGGAGGGTAGAGATCAAACTCCTATGGTTGGAGTGGAAAGCCTTTGATCTCAACACAAGAATATGCAGTTCTCTCTCAGAACACGGATATGGGAAATGTAAGCTTCGAAATAGTTGCTCTCTAAGAGTTGGTGGATGGGTGGGGTATATATAGACATCACCAAAAATCCAACCATTACACACCTTTATGAACACTTCAGTGGGACCGGGTGAAACCACTCAGTGAGATCGACATGTATAAAAGGTTTGAACTTTAGGCTTTCGGTGAGACCGAACGAAACCTCTCGGTGAGACCGAGTCAAGCTGACCTAAGCACTTGACAAATGCTCTTCTGTGGGATCAAAGGCAACTCTGTGAGCCCGAGATGCTAGGGTTTAGGCAGTGGCTATGTCAAGTGTATGTCGGTGAGTCCGTGATACGTCTCCAACACTGTTGGCAGGACTTGCTACCTCCAACACTATCATGAGGCATACCTTGATGCCCAGGTCAGGTGATGAGAGCAGTGGCGGAGCTTAGTGGAGATCAAGCTGGGCCGTCGCCCCCCCTTGCCCAGGAGATTTGTTCATATTATCATGAGTAAATTGCCCATAGATTCATAGAAATCTGGCCTAAATCTGATGTTGGTTGCCCCCCCTCCCCCCAGCCCATTTGCCCCTCCTAAGATGTGTCCCGAGCTTCGCCACTGGATGAGAGGATGATTCATGGTCACTCCATCGATATGCTGCATCATATTGATCAACATGAGAAGTAAAAAGTCATGGATCTCATTGTAGAAAGTATTTAGAGGACAACTACTGATCAGAAGAGGTCTTGTGGATTTTCCCCTCATATTCAGGTTCTTATCAACTCCATGGGTGCAAACAAGAACTTTCTGTTAGATCGTGAGCATTTGCCACTTCGGCCAGAGCTTGAGGACAACACCATCACTATAGATCCTTCACATCCTACTTCAGCCGCAACTCATGCTAGTGTGGAGGCTACAAGGGCTTCAGCACCCAGTGCCTCCTCAGCTCCATTGCTCAAAACCAAGACTGACCAGATGCAA
This sequence comes from Triticum urartu, assembly GCF_003073215.2. Taxonomy (NCBI): domain Eukaryota; kingdom Viridiplantae; phylum Streptophyta; class Magnoliopsida; order Poales; family Poaceae; genus Triticum; species Triticum urartu. Next base: position 440,908,197 of record NC_053028.1, on the reverse strand, counting down.
TATCTCATTCGAGCTATTCAAAGGATCGAGCGGAGCTTGGCCAACCTCGCAGATAACTAGAAGAGTCTTGAGAGAATTGTGGACGCTAAATTTTATGATCTGGATGTCAAGGTGACAGAAGTTCAATCCACGGTTGAGAGTCTCAAGAAGGAAGTGGATGAAGCCAAGGAACGAGCTTCCAGTGACGATGAGGACAACCCTGGTGATGGCATTCATACAACTGCTCAATTTAGGACCATGCCTAGATCGGCTGCAGTTCTAGCACCTTCCATAGCCATAGTCTTTGCTCCAGCAACTACACCCTCGATTGCCCCCTTAGTGGCCCTTGCCGTCTCCACTCCTCCAACTCAGCAGACATCGTCCAAGGCATTTGCACATGTACTCATCTCCACTCCGACATCGACGCACACCGGTGCTCCAGGAGCTTCAGGAGATCAAGCCTAGTGATATGTCTCCAATGTATCTATAATTTTTTTATCGTTCCATGCTATTATATTATCTGTTTTGGATGTTTATATGCATTAATATGCTATTTTATATTATTTTTGGGACTAACTTATTAACCCAGAGCCCAATGCCAGTTTTTGTTTTTCCTTGTTTTTGAGTTTTATAGAAAAGGAATATCAAACGGAGTCCAAACGGAATAAAACTTTACGATGATTTTTCTTGGACCAGTAGACACACGTAGAACTTGGAGAGGAAGTCAGAAGAGTCTCGAGGGCTCCACAAGCCCTTAGGGCGCGCCCCTGGCCTGTGGGCCCCACGGGAGTCCTCCAACCCTAATCTTTGGCCTATAAATTCAGAAATATTCCCAAACGACTAGAAGCGTCCACCAACCGCCGTCGTAACCTTATGTACCCATGAGATCCCATATAGGGACCTTTTCTGGCACCCTGCCGGTGGGGGATTCGATCACAGAGGGCTTCTACATCAACTCTATTGCCCTTCCAATGAAGCGTGAGTAGTTTACCACAGACCTACGGGTCCATAGCTAGTAGCTAGATGGCTTCTTCTCTCTCTTTGATCCTCAATACCATGTTCTCCTCAATGTTCTTGGAGATCTATCCGATGTAATCTTCTTTTGCGGTGTGTTTGTCGAGATCCGATGAATTGTGGATTTATGATCAGTTTATCTATGAATATTATTTGAATCTTCTTTGAATTCTTATATGCATGATTTGATATCTTCGTATTTCTCTTCGAATTATCGGTTTGGTTTCGCCAACTAGATTGGTTTTTCTTGCAATGGGAGAGGTGCTTAGTTTTGGATTCAATCTTGCGGTGTCCTCACCCAGTGACAAAGTAGGGGTAGTGAGGCACATATTTGTATTGTCGCCATCAAGGATAAAAAGATGGGGTTTTCATCATATTGCTTGAGTTTACCCTCTACATCATGTCATCTTACTTAAGGCATTACTCCATTCTTATGAACTTAATACTCTAGATGCATGCTGGATATCATTCGATGTATGGAGTAATAGTAGTAGATGAAGAATCATTTCGGTCTACTTGACACGGACGTGATGCCTATATGCATAATCATTGCCTTGGATATCGTCATAAGTTTGCGCTTTTCTATCAATTGCTCGACAGTAATTTGTTCACCCACCGTATTATTTTCCTCCAAGAGAGAAGTGATGACCCACAAGTATAGGGGATAAATTGTAGCTCTTTTTGATAAGTAAGAGTGTCGAACCCAACGAGGAGCAAAAGAAAATGACAAGTTGTTTTCAGCAAGGTAATGTATGCAAGCGCTGAAATTGTAAGTAGCAGAGTAGTTTCATAGCAAGATAATTTGTAACGAGCAAGTAACGATAATAGTAGCAAAAGTGCAGCAAGGTAGCCCAATCCTTTTGATGCAAAGGACATGCCAAAATGGTATCTTATAATAAGCAAAGCGTTCTTGAGGGTACACAGGAATTTCATCTAGTCACTTTCATCATGTTGATTCGATTTGTGTTCGCTACTTTGATAATTTGATATGTGGGTAGACCGGTGCTTAGGTGTTGTTCTTACTTGAATAAACCTCCTACTTATGATTAACCCTCCCACAAGCATCCACAACTATGAGAAAAGTATTAAGAATAAATTCTGACCATAGCATTAAACTTTTGGATCCAATCGATCCCTTACGGAATAGCGCATAAATTGGGGTTTAAGCTTCTGTCACTCTCGCAACCCATCATCTAATTGCTACTCCACAATGCATTCCCTTAGGCCCAAATATGGTGAAGTGTCATGTAGTCGACGTTCACATGACACCACTAAGGGAATCACAACATACATACTATCAAAATATCGAACACATATCAATTTCACATGATTACTTGCAACATGATTTCTCCCGTGACCTCAAGAACAAAAGTAACTACTCACAAATGATAATCATGCTCAGGATCAGAGGGGTATTAAATAGCATGTTGGATCTGAACATACAATCTTCCACCAAATAAACCATATAGTAATCAACTACAGGATGTAATCAACACTACTAGTCACCACAAGCACCAATATATAGTTCCGGTAACAAGATTGAACACAAGAGATGAACTAGGGTTTGAGATGAGAAGGTGCTGCTGAAGATGTTGATGGAGATAGCCCTCCCCAAGATGGAAGAGTTGTTGGTGATGATGATGACGATGATTTCCCCCTCCGCGAGGGAAGTTCCCCTGGCGAAATCGCTCCTTCGGAGGGCAAAAGTGCTCCTGCCCAAGTTCCGCCTCGAGACAGCGGCGCTCCATCCCGAAAGTCCTCTCCTTATTTTTTCTAGGTCAAAATGACTTATATACTAGAAGATGGGCACCGAAGGTGGGCCTGGGTGAGCAAAACCCACCAGGGCGCGCCTGGGCTCCCTGGCGCGCCCAGGTGGGTTGTGCCCACCTGGTGGGCCTCCTCTGGTACTTATTTTCTCCAATATTCACCATATATTCCATAAAAATTATCCGTGAACTTTCAGCTTGTTTGGAGTTCTGCAAAATAGGTAGCCTGACGTAGCTTTTCCAGGCCCATATTTCTAGCTGCCAGAATTCTCCCACATTGTTCCTGCACCGTTTTCTCTTGGGCGAGATATGTCCCAATTGGATGGTATGTGCCTATGAGGAGTATTCTCGAACCCATAATTGTGAATCAAATTGCGAAAATTGTTACGATGTAACCTGTGTAGAGGCCTTCTTGGCGGGATTTCTTCTTGCACTTCGAGGCCCTCTTGATTATTCGATGATCTCATGGATTGATGGGGATTAGGGTGAGTGGAGATGCCAGCCAATGTGCCTCTCTCAGAAACTGGAGAGTGAACCCCAAAAGGATTTTCCTCTTCTTCCTCCATAGCAACCTCTTTAGCTTCCTCTCTCCTTAGATCTCCTTGGAACTCCCCTGCGCCCTCTTCTCCATTGTTGGAGGGTGAGGAAGACATGATGCTAGCCTTACTGAATCTGTCAGGAAACAGCAAGAAAAGAGAACAGAAGATTTCTCCGCGATACGGTGGTCAATAGGTTCAGGGGGTATATAAAGATTTTTTTATCTTGGGAAACAAGCAAACGGAAGAAAAACGGAGCCCGAAAGGTACCCGAGGTGGGCACAACCCCACCAGGGTACATTTCCTGGAAGTTTCTTATTTTCCTAATTTTCTAAATATTCCAAAGCTGACAAAAAATATTTTTGCGTATTTTTCGGAGTCCGTTTACTTACCGTATCACGTACCTCCTTATTTTCACGATTCTGGAGTGTTCCAGAAGGACTCTTTTATGTGTTCTTCCGGTGTCAAAGTTTGGATAATATTACTTTCAACATTAATGGGTGTACCTGAAATATAATGTTTTATTCGTTGCCCATAAACAACCTTCGGGTTAGTACCTTCGGCATTATTTATTTTGATAGCTCCAGACCGATAAACCACCTCGATAACATAGGGTCCTTCCCATTTTGAGAGAAGTTTTCCTGCAAAGAATCTAAAATGACAGTTGTACAAAAGAACATATTCTCCAACTTTAAACTCATGCTTTTGAATTCTTTTATCATGCCATCTTTTAACTTTTTCTTTAAACAACTTGGCATTTTCATAAGCTTGGGTTATCCATTCATCTAAAGAGCTAATATTGATACGTCCATTTTGCATCATGCTTTTATATCGATATTTATTGCATTATGGGCTGTCATTACACATTATGTCACAATACTTATGCCTATTCTCTCTTATTTTACAAGGTTTACATGAAGAGGGAGAATGCCGACAGCTGGAATTCTGGGCTGGAAAATGAGCAAATATTAGAGACCTATTCTGCACAGCTCCAAAAGTCCTGAAACTTCACGAGAGTTATTTTTGGAATTAATAAAAAATACTGGCGAAAGAATCCACCAGAGGGGGCCCACACCCTGGCCACGAGGGTGGGGGGTGCGCCCCCTGCCTCGTGGGCCCCTTGGCAGGCCTCCGGTGCACATCTTCTTCTATATGAAGTCTTTCGTCCGAGAAAAAATCATAAGCTAGCTCACGGGACAAAACTCCGTCGCCACAAGGCGGAACCTTGGCAGAACCAATCTAGGGCTCCGGCGGAGCTGTTCTGTCGGGGAAACTTCCCTCTGGGAGGGGGAAATCATCACCATCGTCACCACCAACGATCTTCTCATCGGGAGGGGGTCAATCTCCATCAACATCTTCACCAGCACCGTCTCATCTCAAACCCTGGTTCATCTCTTGTATCCAAACCTCAGATTGGTACCTGTGGGTTGCTAGTAGTGTTGATTACTCCTTGTAGTTGATGCTAGTTGGTTTACTTGGTGAAAGATCATATGTTCAGATCCATTATGCATATTAATACCCCTCTGATTATGAACATGAATATGCTTTGTGAGTAGTTACGTTTGTTCCTGAGGACATGGGAGAAGTCTTGCTATCAGTAGTCATGTGAATTTGGTATTCGTTCGATATTTTGATGAGATGTATGTTGTCATCCCTCTAGTGGTGTCATGTGAACATCGACTACATGACACTTCACCATTGTTTGGGTCTAGAGGGAGGCATTGGGAAGTAATAAGTAGATGATGGGTTGCTAGAGTGACAGAAGCTTAAGCCCTAGTTTATGCGTTGCTTCGTAAGGGGCTGATTTGGATCCATATGTTTCATGCTATGGTTAGGTTTACCTTAATACTTCTGTTGTAGTTACGGATGCTTTCAATGGCGGTTAATCATAAGTGGGATGCTTGTCCAAGTAAGGACAGTACCCAAGCACAAGTCCACCCACATATCAAATTATCAAAGTACCGAACGCGAATCATATGAACGTGATGAAAACTAGCTTGACGATAATTCCCATGTGTCCTCGGGAGCACTTTCCTTCATATAAGAGTTTGTCCAGGCTTGTCCTTTGCTAGAAAAAGGATTGGGCCATCTTTCTGCACCTTATTTACTTTTATTACTTGCTACTCGTTACAAATTACCTTATCACAAAACTATCTGTTACCGATAATTTCAGTGCTTGCAGATAATACCTTACTGAAAACTGCTTATCATTTCCTTCTGCTCCTCGTTTGGTTCGACACTCTTACTTATCGAAAAGGCTACGATAGATCCCCTACACTTGTGGGTCATCAAGACTCTTTTCTGGCACCGTTGCCGGGGAGTGAAGTGCCTTTGGTAGGTGGAATTTGGTAAAGGAAAAATTTATATAGTGTGCTGAAATTTACTATCACTTGTTACTATGGAACATAATCCTTTGAGGGGCTTGTTCGGGGTATCTTCACCCTGACCAGTAGAGCAAAGAGTTTCTCCTCAACCTACTGAAAATGTTTACTTTGAAATTCCTTCGGGTATGATAGAGAAACTGCTAGCTAATCCTTTAACAGGTGATGGAACATTACATCCCGATTTGCACCTAATCTATGTGGATGATGTTTGTGGATTATTTAAGCTTGTAGGTATGCCCGAGGATGTTATCAAGAAGAAGGTCTTCCCTTTATCTTTTAAGGGAGATGCATTGACATGGTTGAGGCTATGTGATGATATTGGATCATGGAACTACCAATGATTGAAATTGGAATTTCATCAGAAGTTTTATCCTATGCATCTTGTTCATCGTGATCGTAATTATATATATAATTTTTGGCCTCGCGAAGGAGAAAGCATCGCTCAAGCTTGGGGGAGGCTTAAGTCAATGTTATATTCATGCCCCAATCATGAGCTCTCAATAGAAATGATTATTCAAAAAATTTATGCTCGGCTTTTTCTCAGTAATTGCTCCATGCTTGATACTTCCTGTATTGGATCTTTTATGATGAAGACTATTGAATTCAAATGGGATTTATTGGAAAGAATTAAACACAACTCTGAAGATTGGGACCTCGACAAAGGTAAGGAGTTAGGTATAACACCTAAGTTTGATTGTGTTAAATCTTTTATGGATACCGATGCTTTCCGTGAATTTAGCACTAAATATGGACTTGACTCTGAGTAGTAGCTTCTTTCTATGAATCCTTTGCTACTCATGTTGATCTCCCAAAAGAAAAGTGGTTTAAATATAATCCCCCCACTGAGGTAAAAGTAGTTGCTCCTATTAAAGTTGAAGAAAAGACTATCACTTATGATGATCCTGTTTTTCCTACTGCTTATATTGAGAAGCCACCTTTCCCTGTTAGAATAAAGGATCATGCTAAAGCTTCAACTGTAGTCAACAAAAGTAATATTAGGACACACAAAACCCCTAAGAAAGTTAAAATTGAACCTAAAATTGCTATGGTTAAAGATCTCTTGGCCGATAATATTGATGGGCATGTTATTTACTTCTGCAATGAAGCTGCTAGAGTTGCTAGACCCGATGCTAAAAATAAACATAGACCTGTTGTAGGCATGCCTGTTATTTCCGTTAAAATAGGAGATCATTGTTATCATGGCTTATGTGATATGGGTGCTAGTGCAAGTGCAATACCTCATTGCTTATATGAAGAAATTATGCATGATATTGCACCTGCTGAGATAGAAGATATCGATGTTACCATTAAACTTGCCAATAGAGATACTATTTCACCAGTTGGGATTGTTAGAGATGTTGAAGTCTTGTGTGGTAAGGTTAAATATCCTGCTGATTTTCTTGTTCTTGGTTCCCCACAAGATAGCTTTTGTCCCATTATATTTGGTAGGCCCTTCTTAAACACTGTTAATGCTAGGATAGACTGCGAAAAGGATGTTGTTACTATTGGTTTGGGTGATATGTCTCATGAGTTTAATTTTTATAAATTTAGTAGACAACCCCGTGATGAGGAATTGCCTAGTAAAGATGAAATTATTGGTCTTGCTTCTATTGCCATGCCTCCTAGTGATCCTTTAGAACAATATTTGCTAGACCATGAAAATGATACGTATATGAATGAAAGAAGGGAAATAGATGAAGTGTTATTTAAACAGGGACCTATTCTGAAACACAATTTGCCTGTTGAAATCCTAGGGGATCCTCCTCCACCCAAGGGTGATCCCGTGTTTGAGCTTAAACCATTGCCTGATACTCTTAAATATGCTTATCTTGATGAAAAGAAGATATATCCTGTTATTATTAGTGCTAACCTTTCAGAGCATGAAGAAGAGAAATTATTGAAAACTCTGAAGAAGCACCGTGCTACTATTGGATATACTCTTGATGATCTTAAGGGCATTAGTCCCACTCTATGTCAACACAAAATAAATTTGGAGAAAGACGCCAAACCAGTTATTGATCACCAACGACGGCTAAATCCTAAGATGAAAGAAGTGGTAAGAAAGGAAATATTAAAGCTCCTTGAAGCATGTATAATTTATCCCGTTGCTGATAGTCAGTGGGTAAGCCCTGTCCATTGTGTGCCTAAGAAGGGAGGTATTATTGTCGTTCCTAATGATAAAGATGAATTGATTCCGCAAAGAATTATTATAGGTTATAGGATGGTGATTGATTTCTGCAAATTAAATAAAGCTACTAAAATATCATTACCCTTTGCCTTTCATTGATCAAATGCTAGAAAAATTATCCAAACATACACATTTTTGCTTTCTAGATGGTTACTCTGCTTTCTCTCAAATACCCGTGTCAGTTGATGATCAAGAAAAGGCTACATTTACTTGCCCTTTCGGTACCTTTGCTTATAGATGTATGCCTTTTGGTTTATGTAATGCACCTGCTACCTTTCAAAGATGCATGATGGCTATATTCTCTGACTTTTGTGAAAAGATTTGTGAAGTTTTCATGGATGATTTCTCTGTTTATGGATCCTCTTTTGATGATTGCTTGAGCAACCTTGATCGAGTTTTGCAGAGATGTGAAGAAACTAACCTTGTCTTGAATTGGGAGAAGTGCCACTTTATGGTTAATGAAGGTATTGTCTTGGGGCATAAAATTTCTGAAAGAGGTATTGAAGTTGACAAAGCTAAAGTTGATGCTATTGAAAAGATGTCGTGTCCCAAGGACATCAAAGGTATAAGAAGTTTCCTTGGTCATGCCAGTTTTTATAGGAGGTTCATTAAGGACTTCTCAAAAATTTCCCAGCCTCTGACTAACCTATTACAAAAAGATATTACTTTTGTCTTTGATGATGATTGTGTAGAAGCATTTGAAATACTTAAGAAAGCCTTGATTTATGCACCTATTGTTCAGCCACCTGATTGGAATTTACCCTTTGAAATCATGTGTGATGCTAGTGACTATGCTGTAGGTGCTGTTTTAGGACAAAGAGTTGATAAGAAATTAAATGTTATCCAATATGCTAGTAAAACCCTAGACGGTGCCCAAAGAAATTATGCTACTACTGAAAAGGAATTCTTAGCAGTTGTATTTGCTTGTGATAAGTTCAGACCTTATATTGTTGATTCTAAATTAACTATTCACACTGATCATGCTACTATTAAATATCTTATGGAAAAGAAAGATGTTAAACCTAGACTTATTAGATGGGTTCTCCTGCTACAAGAATTTGATTTGCATATTATCGATAGAAAGGGAGCTGAGAACCCTGTTGCAGACAACTTGTCTAGGTTAGAGAATGTTCTTGATGACCCACTACCTATTGATGATAGCTTTCCTAATGAACAATTAGCTATCATAAATGCTTCTCGCACTGCTCCATGGTATGCTGATTATGCCAATTACATTGTTGCTAAATTTATACCACCTAGTTTCACATACCAGCAAAAGAAAAAGTTTTTCTATGATTTAAGACATTACTTCTGGGATGACCCACACCTTTATAAAGAAGGAGTAGATGGTGTTATTAGACATTGTATACCTGAGCATGAATAGGAACAGATCCTACGCAAGTGCCACTCTGAAGCTTATGGAGGACACCATGCTGGAGATAGAACTGCACATAAGGTATTGCAATCCGGTTTTTATTGGCCTACTCTCTTCAAGGATGCCCGTAAGTTTGTCTTATCTTGTGATGAATGTCAAAGAATTGGTAATATTAGTAGACGTCAAGAAATGCCTATGAATTATTCACTCGTTATTGAACCATTTGATGTTTGGGGCTTCGATTATATGGGACTGTTTCCTTCCTCTATTGGGTATACACATATTTTAGTTGCTGTTGATTACGTTAGTAAGTGGGTAGAAGCTATTCCAACTAGTAGTGCTGATCATAACACCTCTATTAAGATGCTTAAAGAAGTTATTTTTTCGAGGTTTGGAGTCCCTAGATATTTAATGACTGATGGTGGTTCACATTTTATTCATGGTGTCTTTCGTAAAATGCTTGCTAAGTATGATGTTAATCATAGAATTGCATCTCCATATCACCCGCAGTCTAGTGGTCAAGTAGAATTGAGTAATAGAGAGCTCAAATTAATTTTGCAAAATATTGTTAATAGATCTAGAAAGAATTGGTCCAAGAAACTTGATGATGCATTATGGGCTTATAGAACTGCATATAAAAATCCTATGGGTATGTCTCCGTATAAAATGGTTTATGGAAAAGCATGTCACTTACCTCTCGAATTAGAACATAAGGCATATTGGGCCATCAAAGAGCTCAATTATGATTTCAAACTTGCCGGTGAGAAGAGGTTATTTGACATTAGCTCACTTGATGAATGGAGAACCCATGCCTATGAGAATGCCAAACTATTTAAAGAAAAAGTTAAAAGATGGCATGACAAAAAGGATACAAAAGCGTGAGTTTAATGTAGGTGATTATGTGTTGCTATTCAACTCTCGTTTAAGTTTTTTTGCAGGCAAACTTCTCTCTAAATGGGAAGGTCCTTACGTTATCGAGGAGGTCTATCATTCCGGTGCCATAAAAATCAACAACTTCGAAGGCACAAATCCAAAGGTGGTGAACGGTCAAAGAATCAAACATTATATCTCAGGTAATCCCATAAATGTTGAAACTAATGTTATTGAAACCGTAACCCCGGAGGAATACATAAGGGACACTTTCCAGAATGTTTCAGACTCCGAAAAGGAATAGGTACGTGGTACGGTAAGTAAACCGACTCCAAAACAGTTCTGATGGCAATTTTTCTCCATTTTGGAATATTTAAGAAAATAGGAAAATAAGAAGCAGACCGGAAAGGACACGAGGCTTCCACGCGGGTGGAGGGCACGCCTCCTGCCTCGTGGGCACCTCATGTGCTCTCCGGACTCCGTTTTCTTGCACGATACTTCTTTGGTCGGTAAAAATTCATTATATAATCTCCCGAAGGTTTTGACCACCGTATCACGCAAATATCTTCTGTCTTTGTTTCGAGCTGTTTTTCTGACAGATCTTGATCGCCATGGCGTTTTCAAGTGCCCCCAAGGACAAGTTCTTCTAGAAGGTCATCAAACCCTACCTCGCGGAGGTGCTACAACACCCTCAAACCATTGAGATGCGTGAGGGGTTGCTGCACATCCGCGATGTTGAGGGACCAAGGAGGACCGGAAGCATGGAGACAAGGCTCGAGGCATTGGAGCAACAAGTTTTCAAGTGCCTGGAGATGGTGGAACATGGACTCTACTCCAATCATATAATGATCATGGAGTTCACCAACAACCACAAGCTGGATGACAAGAACATTGGGGAGGACATCTTCAAGCTTCACGAGAAAATCGAGCGCCTCCAAGCCCAGATCTATGATCTGCAAAACCAAAACTATGAGTATGAATATAAATTCAAGAGGATGAGTTTGGCTACAGATTTGAGGATCCCGGAGACTCGATCATCCTTCTATGATGGTGAGCCTATGCCTTGGAAGATGGACGACAAGCCTACATCATCAACAACTCCTTCATCACCAGCTCCGAGGAAGGAAACATAAACACAGGGTATGGGCACTCCTCTTGGCAACTGCCAAGCTTGGGGGAGTGCCCCGGTATCGTATCAACATCACTTTTATCTTTACCGTTTTTCTTAGTTCGATCCTTTTGATAATATCTTGATCTAGTAGAATAAAGTTTTAGCATGATCTAGTTGTGAGTTTTTCTTTATAATCTTCCTATGTAATCGAGTCCATGAGCTATATATAATAAAGATTAGTGTTGAGTTAAGGGCTTGATTATTTTGCTATGATCTTGAGGGAATAGAATAAAAGAGAAGAAATAAAAAGAAATAAAGAGATCATATGGATCTTATGGAGAGTAGTGACTTCACATATAAAGAGTATGATGAATAAAAGTTGTTGAGAGTTGACAAACATAGTTTTGGTCATCATTGCAATTAATAGGAAGTAATAAAGAAAGATAGGTTTTCACATATAAATATACTATCTTGGACATCTTTTATGACTGTGAGCACTCATTAAAGTATGATATGCTAAAGAGTTGACATTGGACAAGGAAGACAACGTAATGGTTTATGTTTTCTTACATTTGAGATAAAGTATATTGTCATGGATCATCCAACATGTTGAGCTTGCCTTTCCCTCTCATGCTAGCCAATTTCTTTGCACCAAGTAGAGATACTACTTGTGCTTCCAAATACCCTTAAAACCAGTTTTGCCATGAGAGTCCACCATATCTACCTATGGATTGAGTAAGATCCTTTACGTAAGTTGTCATCGGTGCATGCAATAAAAAATTTGCTTTCTAAATATGTATGATCTATTGGTGTGGAGAAAATAAACTTTATACGATCTTGTGATATGGAAGCAATAAAAGCGACGGACTGCATAATAAAGGTTCATATCACAAGTGGCAATATAAAGTGACGTTCTTTTGCATTAAGATTTCGTGCATCCAACCATAAAAGCACATGACAACCTCTGCTTCCCTCTGCGAAGGGCCCATCTTTTATTCTTGTCTTATACTTCATGCAAAGAGTCATGGTGATATTCACCTTTCCTTTTTACATTTTATCCTTTGGCGAGCACAATATGTTGGAAGGATCCTGATATATATGGCTAATTGGATGTGGGTTTTCATGAACTATTATTGTTGACATTACCCTTGAGGTAAAACATTGGGAGGCAAAACTATAAGCCCCTGTCTTTCTCTGTGTCCGATTAAAACTTCATAACCATAAATATCGCGTGAGTGTTAGCAATTATGAAAGACTAAAAGATGGTTGAGTATGTGGACTTGCTGAAAAGCTCTTATATTGACTCTTCTATGTTATGATAAATTGCAATTGCCTCAGTGACTGAGATTAGAGTCTGTTGGTTCTCATGAAGTTTATGATTCATACTTGAAATTGTGATTGAATTGTTACTTTAGCATAAGAGATCATATGACTATATATATACATGTTGCTGTTCTAAGAATGATCATGATGCCCTCATGTCCATATTTTATTTTATCGACACCTCTATCTCTAAACATGTGGACACATTTTTTGATTTCGGCTTTCACTTGAGGACAAGCGAGGTCTAAGCTTGGGGGAGTTGATACGTCCATTTTGCATCATGCTTTTATATCGATATTTATTGCATTATGGGCTGTCATTACACGTTATGTCACAATACTTATGCATATTCTCTCTTATTTTACAAGGTTTACATGAAGAGGGAGAATGCCGGCAGCTGGAATTCTGGGCTGGAAAAGGAGCAAATATTAGAAACCTATTCTGCACAGCTCCAAAAGTCCTGAAACTTCATGGGAGTTATTTTTGGAATTAATAAAAATACTGGCGAAAGAATCCACCAGAGGGGGCCCACACCCTGGCCATGAGGGTGGGGGGCGTGCCCTACCCCCTGGGCGCGCCCCCTGCCTTGTGGGCCCCCTGGAAGGCCTCTGGTGCCCATCTTCTGCTATATGAAGTCTTTCGTCCGAGAAAAAAATCATAAGCTAGCTCACGGGACGAAACTCCGCCGCCACGAGGCGGAACCATGGCGGAACCAATCTAAGGCTCCGGCGGAGCTGTTCTACCGGGGAAACTTCCCTCTGGGAGGGGGAAATCATCACCATCGTCACCACCAACGATCCTCTCATCGGGAGGGGGTCAATCCCCATCAACATCTTCACCAGCACCGTCTCATCTCAAACCCTCGTTCATATCTTGTATCCAATCTTTGTATCCAAACCTCAGATTGGTACCTGTGGGTTGCTAGTAGTGTTGATTACTCCTTATAGTTGATGCTAGTTGGTTTACTTGGTGGAAGATCATATGTTCAGATCCATTATGCATATTAATACCCCTCTGATTATGAACATGAATATGCTTTGTGAGTAGTTACGTTTGTTCCTGAGGACATGGGAGAAGTCTTGCTATAAGTAGTCATGTGAATTTGGTATTCGTTCGATATTTTGATATGTATGTTGTCATCCCTCTAGTGGTGTCATGTGAACATCGACTACATGACACTTCACCATTGTTTGGGCCTAGAGGGAGGCATTGGGAAGTAATAAGTAGATGATGGGTTGCTAGAGTGACAGAAGCTTAAACCCTAGTTTATGCGTTGCTTCGTAAGGGGCTGATTTGGATCCATATGTTTCATGCTATGGTTAGGTTTACCTTAATACTTCTGTTATAGTTGTGGATGCTTGCAATGGGGGTTAATCATAAGTGGGATGCTTGTCCAAGTAAGGACAGTACCCAAGCACCAGTCCACCCACATATCAAATTATCAAAGTACCGAACGCGAATCATATGAACGTGATGAAAACTAGCTTGACGATAATTCCCATGTGTCCTCGGGAGCGTTTTCCTTCATATTAGTGCTAATCTTTCAGAGCATGAAGAAGAGAGATTACTAAAAACTCCGAAGAAGCACCGTGTTGCTATTGGATACACTCTTGATGATCCTAAGGGCATTAGTCCCACTCTGTGTCAACACAAAATAAATTTGGAGGAAGATGCCAAACTAGTTCGTGATCATCAACGATGGCTGAATCCTAAGATGAAGGAAGTGGTAAGAAAGGAAATACTAAAGCTTCTTGAGGCAGGTATAATTTATCCCGTTGCTGATAGTCAGTGGGTAAGTCCTGTCCATTATGGCCCTAAGAAGGGAGGTATTACAGTCGCTCCTAATGATAAAGATGAGTTGATCCCGCAAAGAATTATTAAAGGTTATAGGATGGTAATTGATTTCCGCAAATTAAATAAAGCTACTAAAAAAGATCATTACCCCTTACCTTTTATCGATCAAATGCTAGAAAGATTATCCAAACATACACATTTTTTCTTTCTAGATGGTTATTCTGGGTTCTCTCAAATACCTGTGTCAGCCAATGATCAATCAAAGACTACTTTTACTTGCCCTTTTGGTAATTTTTCTTATAGACGTATGCCTTTTGGTTTATGTAATGCACTTGCTACCTTTCAAAGATGCATGATGGCTATATTCTCTGACTTTTGTGAAAAGATTTGTGAGGTTTTCATGGACGATTTTTCCTTCTATGTATCCTCTTTTGATGATTGCTTAAGCAACCATGACCGAGTTTTGCAGAGATGTGAAGAAACTCATCTTGTCTTGAATTGGGAAAAGTGCCACTTTATGGTTAATGAAGGTATCGTCTTGGGGCATAAAGTTTCTGAAAGAGGTATTGAGGTTGATAAAGCCAAAGTTGATGCTATTGAAAAGATGCCATGTCCCAAGGACATCAAAGGTATAAGAAGTTTCCTTGGTCATGCCGGTTTTTATAGGAGGTTCATTAAGGACTTCTCAAAACTTTCTCGGCCTCTGACTAATTTATTACAAAAAGATATACCATTTGTTTTTGATGATGATTGTGTAGAAGAATTTGAAATACTTAAGAAAGCATTGATCTCCGCACCTATTGTTCAGCCACCTGATTGGAATTTACCTTTTGAAATTATGTGGGATGCCAGTGATTATGCTGTAGGTGCTGTTCTAGGGCAAAGAGTTGATAAGAAATTAAATGTTATTCAATATGCTAGTGAAACTCTAGGCAACGCTTAGAGAAATTATGCTACTAGTGAAAAAGAATTCTTAGCAGTTGTATTTTCTTGTGATAAGTTCAAACCTTATATTGTTGATTCTAAAGTAACTATTCACACGGATCATGCTGCTATTAAATATCTTATGGAAAAGAAAGACGCTAAGCCTAGACTTATTAGATGGGTTATCTTGCTACAAGAATTTGATTTGCATATTATTGATAGAAAGGGAGCTGAGAACCCCGTTGCAGACAACTTGTCTAGGTTAGAAAATGTGCTTGATGACCCACTACCTATTGATGATAGCTTTCCTGATGAACAATTAAATGTCATAAATGCTTCTCGTACTGCTCCTTGTTATGCTAATTATATTGTTGCTAAATTTATACCACCTAGTTTCACATACCAGCAAAAGAAAAAGTTCTTATTTGATTTGAGGCATTACTTTTGGGATGACCCACATCTTTATAAAGAAGGAGTAGATGGTGTTATTAGACGCTGTGTACCTGAGCATGAACAGGAACATATCCTACGCAAGTGTCACTCCGAGGCTTATGGAGGACACCACGCTGGAGATAGAACTGCACATAAGGTATTGCAATCTGGTTTTTATTGGCCTACTCTCTTCAAGGATGCCCGTAAGTTTGTTGTATCTTGTGATGAATGTCAAAGAATTGGTAATATTAGTAGACGTCAAGAAATGCCTATGAATTATTCACTTGTTATTGAACCATCTGATGTTTGGGGCTTTGATTATATGGGACCTTTTCCTGCCTCTAATGGTTATACACATATTTTAGTTGTTGTTGATTACGTTACTAAGTGGGTAGAAGCTATTCCAACTAGTAGTGTTAATCATAACACCTCTATTAAGATGCTTAAAGATGTCATCTTTCCAAGGTTTGGAGTCCCTAGATATTTAATGACTGATGATGGTTCACATTTTATTCATGGTGCTTTCCGTAAAATGCTTGCTAAGTATGATGTTAATCATAGAATTGCATCTCCTTATCACCCACAGTCTAGTGGTCAAGTAGAATTGAGTAATAGAGAGCTTAAATTAATTTTGCAAAAGACTGTCAATAGATCTAGAAAAAATTGGTCCAAGAAACTTGATGATGCATTATGGGCCTATAGATCTGCATATAAAAATCCTATGGGTATGTCTCCGTATAAAATGGTTTATGGAAAAGCATGTCACTTACCTCTCGAACTGGAACATAAGGCTTATTGGGCTATTAAAGAGCTCAATTATGATTTCAAACTTGCCGGTGAGAAGAGGTTATTTGACATTATCTCACTCGATGAATGGAGAACCCAGCCTATGAAAATGTCAAGTTGTTTAAAGAAAAAGTTAAAAGATGGCATGGCAAAAGAACACAAAAGCGTGAGTTTAATGTAGGTGATTATGTATCACTATACAACTCTTGTTTAAGATTTTTTGCAGGAAAACTTCTTTCTAAATGGGAAGATCCTTACGTTATCGAGGAGGTCTATCGTTCCAGTGCCATAAAAATCAACAACTTCGAAGGCACAAATCTGAAGGTGGTGAACGGTCAAAGAATTAAACATTATATCTCAGGTAATCCTATAAATGTTGAAACCAATGTTATTGAAACCGTAACCCCAGAAGAATACATAAGGGACACTTTCCAGAATGTTTCAGACTTCGAAAAGGAATATGTATGTGGTACGGTAAGTAAACCGACTCCAAAACAGTTCTAATGGCAATATTTCTCTGCTTTGGAATATTTAGAAAAATAGAAAAATAAGAAGCAGTTCGGGAAGGACACGAGGCCTCCACGAGGGTGGAGGGCGCGCCCTACCTCCCTGGGCGCGCCCCCTACCTCATGGGCACCACGTGCGCTTTCCGGACTCCGTTTTCTTACTCGACACGTATTTTGGTCGGTAAAAATTCATTATATAATCTCCTGGAGGTCTTGACTCCCATATCACGCAATTATCCTCTGTTTGTGTTTCGAGCTGTTGTTGCTGCAGATTAGAGCAAGATGTCTTCGCAAGAGTCAGTCGGGGAGAGCCGGGTGTCTCATCTGTCACCGAGATCAATATCAAACAACAATGTTGACCACTTTGGGCCAGCAACGGAGGAAGAGATGGAGGCTGATTTGAAGAGGATAGATGCCATGGAGGAGGATCAAGAAGTCACTTCTCGCTTCCGAGCTGGATTGACAATGGGGAACTGCAGAGCTCGGCTATCCCTTCCAATGTTAGATTTCTTTCTTATGAGAATATGAAAAAGAGTGTCACTTGTTCTCTCGCAACTATGCAACACCCTTGGGTGCAGGGAGCTTTGGCTGTTACAGGAAAACTTCAAAAGGAAATAATGGACCTCAAGCAGCAAGTCAATAAGATCGAGGAGGAGAATCGTATCCCGAGGGGCATCATAGCCAAGAATATCACATCACCATCCCCGAAAAAGGAGACATAATCACATGGGTATGGGCACTCCCCTTGGCATCTGCCAAGCTTGGGGGAGTACCCCGGTATCATATCACCATCACTTTTATATTTACTATTTTTCTTAGTTCGATCCTTTTGGTAATATCTTGATCTAGTAGAATAAAAAGTTTTTACTATGATCTAGTTGTGAGTTTTGCTTTATGATCCTTCTATGTAATCGAGTACGTGAGCTATATAATAAAGATTAGTGTTGAGTCAAGGGCTTGATTATTTTGCCATGATCCCGAGGGAATAAAATAAAAGAGAAACAAAAAAAGAAACAAAAAGATCATATGGATCTTATGGAGAGTAATGAGCTCACATATAAAAAGTATGATGAATAAAGGTTGTTGGGAGTTGACAAACATAGTTTTGGTCATCGTTGCAATTAATAGGAAGTAATAAAGAAAAAGAGGTCTTCACATATAAATATACTATCTTGGACATCTTTTATGATTGTGAGTACTCATTAAAATATGACATGCTAAAGAGTTGACATTAGATAAGGAAGACAACGTAATGGGTTATGTTTTCTTACATCTGAGATAAATTATATTGTCATGGATCGTCCAACATGGTTGAGATACTACTTGTGCTTCCAAACACCCTTAAACCAGTTTTGCCATGAGAGTCCACCATACCTACCTATGGATTGAGTAAGATCTTCCAAGTAAGTTGTCATCGGTGCAAGCAATAAAAATTGCTCCCTAAATATGTATGACTTATTAGTGTGGGTGAAAATAAGCTTTATACGATCGTGTGATATGGAAGAAATAAAAGCGACAGACTGCATAATAAAGGTCCATATCACAAGTGGCAATATAAAGTGATGTTCTTTCACATTAAGATTTTGTGCATCCAACCATAAAAGCGCATGACAACCTCTGCTTCCCTCTACGAAGGGCCTATCTTTTACCTTTATCTCCTACCTTACATAAGAGTCATGGTGATCTTCACCCTTCCTTTTTACATTTTATCTTTTGGCAAGCACAACATGTTGGAAAGATCCTGGTATATATGGCTAATTGGATGTGAGTTTTCATGAACTATTATTGTTGACATTACCCTTGAGGTAAAACGTTGGGAGGCAAAACTATAAGCCCCTATCTTTCTCTGTGTCCGATTAAAACTCCATACCCATAAGTATTGCATGAGTGTTAGAAATTGTGAAAGACTATATGATAGCTAAGTATGTGGACTTGCTGAAAAGCTCTAATATTGACTCTTTCCTTTGTTATGATAAATTGCAATTGCTCCAATGACTGAGATTATAGTTTGTTAGTTTTCAATGAAGTTTATGATTCATACTTGAAATTGTGATTTAATTATTACTCTAGCATAAGAGATCATATGACAAAAATTAAATAAGTTGCTGTTCTAAGAATGATCATGATGCCCTCATGTCCGTATTTTATTTTTATCGACACCTCTATCTCTAAACATGTGGACATATTTTTCGATTTCGGCTTTCGCTTGAGGACAAGCGAGGTCTAAGCTTGGGGGAGTTGATACGTCCATTTTGCATCATGCTTTTATATCGATATTTATTGCATTATGGGCTGTTATTACGCATTATGTCACAATACTTATGCCTATTCTCTCCTATTTTACAAGGTTTACACAAAGAGGGAGAATGTCGGCAGCTGGGATTCTGGGCTGGAAAAGGAGCAAATATTAGAGACCTATTCTGCACAGCTCCAAAAGTCCTGAAACTTCACGGAAGGCTTTTTCAGAATATATAAGAAATACTGAGCGCAAGAAGTTCACCAGGAGGGCCACACCCTACCCACGAGGGTGGGTGGCGCGCCCTACCCCCTGGGCGCGCCCCCTACCTCGTGGGCCCCCTGGTGGCCCTTCGATGGCCATCATCTGCTATATGGAGTCTTTCGATGAGGAAAAAAAATAAGAAGTCATCTTTCCGGACGAGACTCCGCCGCCACGAGGCGGAACCTTGGCAGAACCAATCTAGGGCTCTGGCGGAGCTGTTCTGCCGGGGAAACTTCCCTCCGGGAGGGGGAAATCATCGCCATCGTCATCACCAATGACCCTCTCATCGGGAGGGGGTCAATCTCCATCAACATCTTCACCAGAACCATCTCCTCTCAAAACCCTAGTTCATCTCTTGTATCCAATTCTTGTCTCCAAGTCCGGGATTGGTACCTATGGGTTGCTAGTAGTGTTAATTACTCCTTGTAGTTGATGCTAGTTGGTTTATTTGGTGGAAGATCATATGTTCAGATCCTTTATGCATATTAATACCCCTCTGATTATGAACATGAATATGCTTTGTGAGTAGTTACGTTTGTTCCTGAGGACATGGGAGAAGTCTTGCTATTAGTAGTCATGTGAATTTGGTATTCGTTCGATATTTTGATGAGATGTATGTTGTCTCTCCTCTAGTGGTGTTATGTGAACATCGACTACATGACACTTCACCATTATTTGGGCCTAGAGGAAGGCATTTGGAAGTAATAAGTAGATGATGGGTTGCTAGAGTGACAGAAGCTTAAACCCTAGTTTATGCGTTGCTTCGTAAGGGGATGATTTGGATCCATATGTTTCATGCTATGGTTAGGTTTACCTTAATACTTTTGTTGTAGTTGTGGATGATTTCAATAGAGGTTAATCATAAGTGGGATGCTTGTCCAAGTAAGGACAATACCCAAGCACCGGTGCACCCACATACCAAATTATCAAAGTAGCGAACGCGAATCATATGATCGTGATGAAACCTAGCTTGACGATATTCCCATGTGTCCTCGGGAGCGCTTTTCTCTATATAAGAGTTTGTCCAGGCTTGTCCTTTGCTACAAAAAGGATTGGGCCACCTTTCTGCACTTTATTTACTTTTGTTACTTGTTGCTCGTTACCAATTATCTTATCACAAAACTATCTGTTACCTATAATTTCAGTGCTTGCAGAGAATACCTTGCTGAAAACCGCTTATCATTTCCTTATGCTCCTCGTTGGGTTCGACAATCTTACTTATCGAAAGGACTACGATAGATCCCCTTTACTTGTGGGTGATCAGATCACCCTTGGGTGGAGGAGGATCCCCTAAGATTTCAACAGGCAAGTTGTGTTTCAGAATAGGTCCCTGTTTAAAGAACACTTCATCTATTTCCCTTCTTTCATTCATATACATATCATTTTCATGGTCTAGCAAATATTGTTCTAAAGGATCACTAGGAGGTACGGCAATAGAAGCAAGACAAATAATTTCATCTTTACTAGGCAATTCTTCTTCACGGTGTTCTCTACGAAATTTAGAAAAGTTGAACTCATGAGACATATCACCTAAACCAATAGTAATAACATCCTTTTTGCAATCTATCCTAGCATTAACAGTATTCAAGAAGGGTCTACCAAATATAATGTGACAAAAGCTATCTTGTGGGGAACCAAGAACAAGAAAATCAGCAGGATATTTAGTTTTCCCACACACTTCAACATCTCTAACAATCCCAATTGGTGAAATAGTATCTCTATTGGCAAGTTTAATTGTGACATCAATATCTTCTAACTCAGCAGGTGCAATATCATGCATAATCTCGTTGTACAAGTCAATAGGTATTGCACTAGCACTAGCACCCATATCACACAAGCCATGATAACAATGATCTCCTATTTTAACAGAAATAACAGTCATGCCTACCACAAGTCTATGTTTATCTTTAGCACAAGGTTTAGCAATTCTAGCAGTTTCATCACGGAAATAAATAACATGCCCATCAATATTATCAGCCAAGAGATCCTTAACAATAGCAATATTAGGTTCAACTTTAACTTGCTTAGGAGGTGTATAGATTCAAATATTGCTTTTACGAACCACAGTTAAAGCTTTAGCATGATCTTTTATCCTAACAGGAAAATGTGGTTTCTCAACATAAGCAATAGGAACAATAGGATCATTATAAGTGACAATCTTTTCTTCAACTTTAATAGGTGCAACTACTTTTACTTCTATGGGAGGATGATATTTAAACCACTTCTCTTTAGGGAGATCAATATGAGTAGCAAAAGATTCATAGAAAGAAGCTACTATTTCAGAGTCAAATCCATATTTAGTGCTAAATTTACGGAAAACATGGGTGTCCATAAAAGATTTAACACAATCAAACTTACGCGTCATACCTGACTCCTTACCTTCGTCGAGATCCCAATCTTCAGAGTTGCATTTAATTCTTTCCAATAAATACCATTTGAATTCAATAGTATTCATCAAAAAAGAGCCAACACAAGAAGTATCGAGCATGGTGCGGTTGTTATCAGAAAGTTGAGCATGATTTTTTTGAATAATCATTTCTCTTGAGAGATCATGATTGGGGCATGAATATATGATGTCTACTACACAACCTTCTTCTTGTAGACGTTGTTGGGCCTCCAAGTGCAGAGGTTTGTAGGATAGTAGCAAATTTCCCTCAAGTGGATGACCTAAGGTTTATCAATCCGTAGGAGGTGTAGGATGAAGATGGTCTCTCTCAAGCAACCCTACAACCAAATAACAAAGAGTCTCTTGTGTCCCCAACACACCCAATACAATGGTAAATTGTATAGGTGCACTAGTTCGGCGAAGAGATGGTGATACAAGTGGTATATGGATGGTAGATAATAGTTTTTGTAATCTGAAAATATAAAAACAGCAAGGTAACAAATAATAAAAGTGAGCGTAAATAGTATTGCAATGCGTTGAAACAAGGCCTAGGGTTCATACTTTCACTAGTGCAAGTTCCCTCAACAATAATAACATAATTGGATCACATAACTATCCATCAACATGCAACAAAGATTCACTCCAAAGTCACTAATAGCGGAGAACAAACGAAGAGATTATGGTAGGGTACGAAACCACCTCAAAGTTATTCTTTCCAATCAATCCGTTGGGCTATTCCTATAAGTGTCACAAACATCCCTAGAGTTCGTACTAGAATAACACCTTAAGACACAAATCAATCAAAACCCTAATGTCACCTAGACACTCCAATGTCACCTCAAGTATCCGTGGGTATGATTATACGATATGCGTCACACAATCTCAGATTCATCTATTCAACCAACACAAAGGACCTCAAAGAGTGCCCCAAAGTTCTATCGGAGAATCATGATGAAAACGTGTGCCAACCCCTATGCATAGGTTCATGGGCGGAACCCGCAAGTTGATCACCAAAACATACATCAAGTGAATCACGTGGTATCCCATTGTCACCACAGATACGCACGGCAAGACATACATCAAGTGTTCTCAAATCTTTAAAGACTCAATCCGATAAGATTACTTCAAAGGGGAAACTCAATTCATTACAAGAGAGAAGAGGGGGAGGAGAAACATAGGATCCAACTATAATAGCAAAGCTCGCGATACATCAAGATCGTGCCAAATCAAGAACACGAGAGAGAGAGAGAAAGATCAAACACATAGCTACTGGTACATACCCTCAGCCCCGAGGGAGAACTACTCCCTCCTCATCATGGAGAGCACCGGGATGATGAAGATGGCCACCAGAGAGGGATTCCTCCTCCGGCAGGGTGCCGGAACCGGTCTAGATTGGCTTTTGGTGGCTACGGAGGCTTCTAGCGGCGGAACTCCCGATCTATTGTGCTCTCGGATGTTTTTAGGGTATATGGAGATATATAGGCGGAAGAAGTACGTCAGGGGGGCCATGAGGGGCCCACGAGGGGCCCACGAGGGTGGAGGGCACGCCCAGGGGTGGTGGGCATGCCCCCTACCTCGTGGCCTCCTCGAAGCTTCCCTTACGTGGACTCCAAGTCTCCCGGGTTGCTTTCCTTCCAAAAGTAAGTTCCATGAAGTTTCAGGTGAATTGGACTCCGTTTGATTTTCCTTTTCGGCGATACTCTAAAACAAGGAAAAAACAGAAACTGGCACTGGGCTTTGGGTTAATAGGTTAGTCCCAAAAATCATATAAAATAGCATATAAATGGATATAAGACATCCAAGGTTGATAATATAATAGCATGGAATAATAAAAAATTATAGATACGCTGGAGACGTATCAATATAACATTGACTTAAGCCTCCCCCGAGCTTGAGCGATGCATTCTCCTTCGCGAGGCCAAAATTTATATATATAATTACGATCACGATGAACAAGATTCATAGGATAAAACTTCTGATGAAATTCCAATTTCAATCATTTGTAGTTCCATGATCCCATATCATCACATAGCCTATACTATGTCAATGCGTCTCCCTCCAAAGATAAAGGGAAGACTTTCTTCTGGATAACATCATCGGGCATACCTGCAAGCTTAAAAATCCAGAAACTTCATCCACATATATTAGATGCTCATCAAGATATAATGTTCCATCTCCTGCAAAAGGATTAGCTAGCAGTTTTTCTATCATACCCGAAGGAACTTCAAAGCTGACATTTTCATTTTCAGTAGGTTCAGTAGGTTGAGGAGCAACTCTATGCTCTACTGGTCAGGGTGAAGATACCCCGAACAAGCCCCTCAAAGGATTACTTTCCATAGTAACAAGTGACAGTAAATTTTAGCACACTATATAAATTTTTTCTTTACCAAATTCCACCTACCAAAGGTGCTTCACTCCCCGGCAATGGCGCCAGAAAAGTGTCTTGATGACCCACAAGTATAGGGGATCTATCGTAGTCCTTTTGATAAGTAAGAGTGTCAAACCCAACGAGGAGCAGAAGGAAATGATAAGCGGTTTTCAGCAAGGTATTCTCTGCAAGCATTGAAATTATAGGTAACCGATAGTTTTGTGATAAGATAATTGGTAACGAGCAACAAGTAACAAAAGTAAATAAAGTGCAGCAAGGTGGCCCAATCCTTTTTGTAGCAAAGGACAAGCCTGGACAAACTCTTATATAGAGAAAAGCACTCCCGAGGACACATGGGAATTATCGTCAAGCTAGGTATCATCACGATCATATGATTCGCGTTCGGTACTTTGATAATTTGGTATGTGGGTGGACCGGTGCTTGGGTGCTGTCCTTAATTGGACAAGCATCCCACTTATGATTAACCTCTATTGCAAGCATCCGCAACTACAACAAAAGTATTAAGGTAAACCTAACCATAGCATGAAACATGTGGATCCAAATCAGCCCCTTACGAAGAAACGCATAAACTAGGGTTTAAGCTTCTGTCACTCTAGCAACCCATCATCTATTTATTACTTCCCAATGCCTTCCTCTAGGCCCAAATAATGGTGAAGTGTCATGTAGTCGACGTTCACATAACACCACTAGAGGAGAGACAACATACATCTCATTAAAATATTGAACGAATACCAAATTCACATGACTACTAATAGAAAGACTTCTCCCATGCCCTCAGGAACAAACGTAACTACTCACAAAGCATATTCATGTTCATAATCAGAGGGGTATTAATATGCATATATGATCTGAACATATGATCTTCCACCAAATAAACCAACTAGCATCAACTACAAGGAGTAATCAACACTACTAGCAACCCACAGGTACCAATCCCAGACTTAGAGACAAGAATTGGATACAAGATATGAACTAGGGTTTGAGAAGAGATGGTGCTGGTGAAGATGTTGATGGAGATTGACCCCCTCCCGATGAGAGGGTCATTGGTGATGACGATGGCGATGATTTCCCCCTCCCGGAGGGAAGTTTCCCCGGCAGAACAGCTTCGCCAGAGCCCTAGATTGGTTCTGCCAAGGGTCCGCCTCGTGGCGGCAGAGTCTCGTCCCGAAAGCTTGCTTATTGTTTTTTTCTCATCGAAGGACTCCATATAGAAGAAGATGGGAATCGGAGGGCCACCAGGGGGCCCACGAGGCAGGGGGCGCGCCCAGGGGGGTAGGGAGCGCCCCCACCCTCGTGGGCAGGGTGTGGCCCCCCTCTGGAACTTCTTGCGCTCAGTATTTTTTATATATTCTGAAAATGACTTCCGTGAAGTTTCAAGACTTTTGGAGCTGTGCAGAATAGGTCTCTAATATTTGCTCCTTTTCCAGCCCAGAATCCCAGCTGCCGGCATTCTCCCACTTTATGTAAACCTTGTAAAATAAGAGGGAATAGGCATAAGTATTGTGACATAATGTGTAATAACAGCCCATAATGCAATAAATATCGATATAAAAGCATGATCCAAAATGGACGTATCAATAGTTCACATCTTTATGTGATTAGTTCACATCTTCATGTGACTAATACCCAAAGGGTTTACTAGAGTCAATAATCTAGTTCACAACGCTATGTGATTAACACCCAAAGAGTGATCATGTTTTGCTTGTGAGAGAAGTTTAGCCTACGAGTCTGCAACATTCAGATCCGTATGTATTTTGGAAATTTCTATGTCTACAATACTCTGCACAGAGCTACTTTAGCTAATTGCTCCCACTTTCAATTTGTATCTAGATCGAGACTTAGAGTCATCTAGATCGGTGTCAAAATCTTGCATCGAGGTAACTCTTTATGACGAACTCTTTTATCACCTCCATAACCGAGAAATATTTCCTTAGTCCTCTAAGGATAATTTTGGCCCCTATCCAGTGATCTACTCCTAGATTACTATTGTACTCCCTTGCCAAAATCATGCTAAGGTATACAATAGGTCTGGTACACAGCATAGCATACTTTATAGAACCTATGACTGAGGCATAGGGAATGACTTTTCATTCTCTTTCTGTCGTGGTCGCATTTTGAGTCTTTACTCAACTTCACACCTTGCAACACAAGCAACGCTCCTTCTTTGACTGGCCCATTTTGAACTCCTTCAAAATCTTGTCAAGGTATGTACTCATTGAAAAAACTTATCAAGCGTCTTGCTCAATATGTGAGCAGATTTACCAAGGTCTTTCTTTGAAAACTCCTTTCAAACACTCCTTTATGCTTTCCAGAAAATTCTACATCATTTTCGATCAACAATATGTCATTCACATATACTTATCAGAAAGGCTGTAATGCTCCCACTCACTTTCTTGTAAACACAGGCTTCACCGCAAGTCTGTATAAAACTATATGCTTTGATAAACTCATCAAAGCGTATATTCCAACTCCGAGATGCTTGCACTAGTCCATAGATGGATCGCTGGAGCTTGCACACTTTGTTAGCATCTTTAGGATTGACAAAACCTTCTGGTTGCATGTAGCGACCCGACCCGAATGGATCAAGTCTCTGTGCTTAAGTGTCATCCCTGGATCGGTATGCTGACACACATAGTACTCGAGGATTTATAACAGAGGTAAATCACATGTATAAGTAACGTAAAATACTATTACCTCAATCCAAAATAGCGGAAGTAACAAGGTTGTGGATTCCCATCAACACCAATGGCAAAGTTGAGTGTAGAAATCGTAACCCTAACGTATCACTTACTCGTCGTCAGATATACTGCAACATGAGACGTTGCAGCCACAGAGGGTCAGTACATGGAATGTACTGGCAAATTCACACCATAGAGAATGATGAATAAAGGCTATCACTACATGCATATTTGGCTGGTGGAAAAGCTCCATGGTTATAGTTTTTGCGAAAAGCCAATTTTTCCCTACTGCAAAGGAATAAATTTTATTTAACTATCATGGTGGTTGTTGAACATTGAGAATGGTTGACAACATCCTCAATCCCAATTAAGTAACCTCATTAAACCCAACAAAATTAATTTAAAGTAACATGAGGAGATTCACATGATAATCCAGGTACTAGATACTCAAGATGTCCATAATTCGGGGACACGGCTAATCATGATTAGTTTATACACTCTGCAGAGGTTTGCGCACTTTTCCCCAGAAGACTCGATCACCTCCATTTGGTTTCTCGCACTACATGGTGTTTGAGAAGACGGATGACCGAGACATAGACTTTCAGAAGTGCTAGCACCTTACGATGGATAGACCGTTATACCTACTTTCCCCTACATCTGCTAGTCTACCCTGTAAGAGTTCGCACAACTTAATCAACTATGCTAGAGCCCATAATAGCTTGTGGCTGCACACGGAAGTTTCTAGCATGAATAATCTCATGATCCCTTTGAGCCTGGGTGGCGGTCCATAAAAAACAGGCAATCCTGGTCTACTCAGGTGCCTAGACAGGCAATCCTGGAATAACCAGGTGCCTCAATCCACCCAGATGTGTGTTTAAGTTGCCACCTTAAGTAAACGATTAATTAACAATCTCACATCTGTCATGAATACTCTCAAAACCCAATCCACGTCTACAAGCATAGCATGGCACTATAAGCATAACGTAATAGTAACTCCCATGGTTTGAATGCAGGGCAATAGGTTCCTACCTCATCAACTACTTCCCAATACCCACATGTTATCAATCCTAATTATGCAATGTTTGAGGGTGAAACTAATGCATAAAGACTAGGTATGAAAGGGGATATGATCAAAGTGTGAACTTGCCTGCAATGTTGATGAAGATGATTCGCACTCATAACTCTTGATAGCTCTACTCGTCATACTCCGGTCAATCTATCATAATCAAGCAATGGTAACCACACATAAGCAATCACTCAAAAGATCAAAGAGAACAAAGAAAACAATTCGGAAAACGTCAAAACCAAGCAAATAACTCTTGCAACATAAAACAATTTCTAACAGTACCAAAATTATGTGAATTTGGCCTTATCAGAAAGTTTAGGTCAAGAGCTTCATTTTGCAAAAAGAATCAACTCAAACGGAGTTACGAAACTCAAGTTATGATCAAACGAAGTTTGAATTCAAATATGATCTAATTAAAATTTTAAACTTTTCAAAAACATGTTTGAGTTGAATTACTGGATAGAGGAGATCATAACGAAGACATGGGCGTTGGTTTCGTTGGATTTGGATAAATAGGTAAAAAGCTGTGATAGATTGAAGATGAGGAACTAAATTGTGAAGAAACTAATTACAAACGGGTCCCTGGCCGAAATTAAAAAGAAAAAGAAAAATACTAAAGAACGAACGTTCGCTGCCGAACTCTAACTAACGAATCTGTTCGCTCCCGATCCTAAACAAGCGAATGTCCACTAATAAATAATAAAAAACGTTCGAGAAAAACTGATGAAAACCAAAATAAATCGGGGCGGCTCGGCGGTTTTACCGGTGGTTTTTCGTTGGTTTTTCTTTGTAGACGGCGGCGAGGTCAACGACGAGGCAAGGCGGCGGCTCCGGCGAGCGAGGCAGCTCCGGCGACGACAGGCAACGGCGATGCGGGCAGCGGCGAGCGGCGGCTACGGCGGCGGGGTGGTGCGGCAGCAGCGAGCGGCGCAGCGGCGAGGCACTGCGGCGGCGGCGGATCTGCGGGGTGCGGCGGCGGCGAGATGTGGGGCGGCGCGGCGAGATGCGGGAGGGGGGGCGGCGCGAGCAGCGAGAGGGGTCGGGGTCCGGCTCCCTATAAAGGCCCGGGGCGAGACCTGCCTTGGGCAAGGGGTGCCCCGGCGGCGTGGCGGCGCCGGACTCCGGGAGGAGTCCCGGTCGCACACGGGAGGAAGACGGTGGCGGCTTGGGCCTCGGCCTGGCTGGGAGCTGGGCCGGCCCAGTCGACGGGAGTTTTTTTTAAAAAAGATTATTTTTTTAAAAAAGATTTTTTTCCAGACAAACAAAACAGATAAAAACAAATAGAAATAAAAATATTATATAGGCATATAATATACCAAAATTTGCAGAAAAAGATTTTCTACAACATGGACATTTTTATAATGCCAAATAAAATCCACACAAATTCAGATAAATCAAAGAGTGCTACTGGTCTAATAAAATCCAATAAAAACCATTTTTAAAATACCAAAATGAATTCAAATTTATTTCTCTCCAATTTTCTGATGTAGGGAATCATGTTACCCTATTTTCCATATATTTTATTTTTGGAGAAAAATGATTTGAATAAAACTCAAATAACTCCAGAATTGGAAATAAATTCAAAAGAACTTTGAATTTAATCCTTGAAACTCCCAACTCATATTTCATAGGTTTGAAGAAGTCATTTTATCTTCGCTCGTGAAAATCATTGAGTTGCTTGAAGTTTAAGAATTTGAAATATTTTCAAATGAAATTCAAATATTTTCAACAACCCTTTGCATTTAACTTAAATGGAAGAAGTCATATCATCTTCTCTCTAGGGTTTTGGGTTGGAAAGAATTTGAATTCACGGAGATCAGAAAGCAAATATGAAAGTTTGGGAAAGTCCTTTTATTCCCTCTCATTTAACTTTCAAAAAGTTTCGAATTCACTCACTTTCAGACAATCAATCAAACAATCAATCAAATCTATCTATTTATTATAACATTCCAAAATTTATAATTTTGGGATGTTACAAACCTACCACCCTTAAAATGAATCTCGTCCTCGAGATTCGGAGAGGCTAGAAAGAAATAGGTTAGGTTTGGGGTCTTCTCAAAATCCATCAATCATCACAGGGGGTCTGGGTGCTACCACCCTTAAAATCATTGTTACGGTTCCATCAGAACTCATATACTCCATCCTTATTCTTGGCAGTGTCGGTCTTCTCAGATCGTAAGGATAATTCCTTATCCGGGCTCTTCCGGTAGTGGCATAACCTTTACCGCAATACTTCTATCCTTTCATCTTGGTAAGGTTATCCCGAGAATGGGTCTTCTTCGCTGACGGGTCTGGCGCCAATACTAATCAACTATCAATATCTCATGGTGGTAATCCAATTATGGTTTCTCCTGCAGGAAATGGGTCTAGGTTGATCCTCACCGTATAACCTACGGTTGGCAAAAGCTGCCTTGTACAAGGGAAAATACTTATACCATTCTAAGTTTTAAGCAAGGTTTTGATCGTCGGGGCTCTACTATAGGTAAGTCACTCAGATTTACCATCCCATATAGCAAAGCGAACAATAAGAGTAAGTCGGTATGGTGATCAATCCATCCCGCACCCAAATCATTACCTTGTATACGGTTTAGCGAATCTCGCATTCTAACACTCGGTCATCCTCACAAGCATTGCAGAATTTCTCTCGTCCATGAACTGCGTTCGAAATAATCCATTGATTCTGCAAGCCAAACAAACATCTATCGTTCCTTCACAACTCTCAGGTTTTGCATTACTCCTATAAGATCGTCTTATCGATAAAATCGTAACTTCGTCCAGGGTTTTTCCTTCAGCAAGAATGTGCTTGCTTCTTGGCAGGTCCTGGGGCCTGTGGGTTATGGCCCATCTCATCACTTGTAGTCCTTGAACTTATCATCGGGCAATTGATCATTATTCCAACTTCCAACTTCCTAGTATTCTTAAATCCATCCAATTGTACTGTCTTCCTTCCTTCTATTGGCACCAAACTAGGACATGATTACTCAGATTCATCATGGAGTTTCCATTGATCCATATTTCCGACATCATACCTCCTTTATATCCAATAGTAATTTATCTCTTCATCCTCGTGGGATATCCCACATACCAAGATAAAAACTTATACTTATGAAGTCCATATTCCACTTCGTGGAACATCATTATCCTTTCTAGGGTCAAGCATCCTTACAAGGAAATATTGGCCATCTCTGCATGGCACTTCTTCAACTAGGAAACATGAAACACATCATGAACTCCTGACAGTCCTTCGGGTAACTCCAACTTGTAGGCCACTTCTCCCATATGCTCCAAAACTCGGTATGGTCCTACAAATCTCGGGGCTAACTGTCCCTTAACTCCAATCCGTTTAACTCCTCGCAGAGGGGACACACGAAGACATGCTCTGTCTCCAATTTCATAGACTACCTCCTTGAGTTTTTGAGTCTACATAACTCTTCTGCCTGGACTGAGCTACCTTCAGTCTATCTCGAATAAACTTAACATTCTCTTCTGACTCCTTGATCACATTTGGTCCAACAACTGACATTCTCCAACTTCATCCCACATACTCCTGGGGCATCACACATATCGAGACAAAACTTGTATTCATTTTATCCGAAATCCACTCAGGGGAGTATCCTTATCTTTTCCAGGGGTCAAGGGTTCTTACAGGGTACTACCACCCTTAAAATGCACAAATCTTCCATAGACCATATTTCTCATATCCTCAGAAATGGTCAAAATCCTTCTTCATAGAGTAACAACTCATAAAATCCATATCAGTACCAACGATGCTAACTTTATTCACTCTCAATTGATTACAATCTCTCGCTTTTCCATTACATGTCTCAACTCAACACCTCAATATAAAAGAAAATGTTCTCACTTCTACTACTCCATTTCTTTTGTTGCAAACTCAACTATATAGCACAAGTTTCCTTCTCCTTGGGGCATTCTCTGGCAAAGTGCCCTGCCCCATTACAACTAAAACATATTACTTCTAACAAGTATCGAGGTTTCCTTTTTGGGCAACTGCTGAGGTAGTGCCCTGACTCCTTGCACCTATAATAGGTGATATGACTCAGATCCTTCCTGGAATCCAATCTGCTTCTCTTCCTGGACCTTTTCATTCAAATTAGGGCTTCTATTTCCTGTGGGTCATATTCTACTTCCTCTGTCGGGAATTCTACTAGATCCCCATTCAAACAATTTTGGGAGATGTGTCCTTCTTCTCCACATGAATAGCAAGACTTAGTGAAGGGTTTACTCGGGTCTTCTTTAGGTGTGTCCTCCATCTATTCCTTCATCACGGGTTCTTCTAAAATTTCCATAGGGGCTCCTTTCATTACTTCTTTCTTCTGCTGGATGGTTCGTTGTACCATGGGGTAAATGTGACACTGAGCAGGATAGTGGGTAGTCCCTTCACACAAGAAACAAGTAATCTGCCTAATTGGGCATTCTTCAACTGGGTGACTTCCTTCACAATTAGGGCATTTATCCTTGTGTTCTTCATGGGTGTGTCCTATTTCTCCACAAAGCTTTCATGCACAATGCTTCTTCATATCATTTTCATAGGGCTTCAACTTCTGGGACACAAGCCGAGACTTTGGCAAAGTCAACTTAAATTCTTTCCAAGTGGTTACCCCTTACCATCCATTCATGGTTTGGTACATCCTCCACCAAGTAGCAGCACCTCTTTCAAAGCACTAAAAAGCATGCTAGGTCATATCCTTTCCAACTATAGGGTTATTCTTCATGTGATCCTCCATGTCCTGTATCCACTGGTCTGTCCCCAACTGACTCATCAGTCCAGAAAGTACAAGCTCATCTCCATTCACCCTCTATTGGGTCCAAGGGTTTGGGGTGAGATAAGAGAGAGGGAGAGGGATACACACAATGCAAACAACAGTTTTAAAAAGACGGATTTTATTTGTGGCTGTCGGAAAAAACATCAAACAAATGACAGCTCACAAACGTCGCATCTAACATAGGTATATAACAGGGGTTTGGTCTTCTAAAGGTCAATAAATCTTTAACGGCTCCAAACTCTTCAAGCCTTGTTCATGCCTCCAATCCGATCATGCTTGTCTTTCTCAAGTTCTTTTGATAGATCAACTCTGTTGACGCGAAGTCTCTCGTGACGTCCTTTAATATTCTGGAGTTGCGTTTCAAACTTCTAGGTTTCAACATCCTTGGCATGAACCATGGTCATACTGTCCTTCAGTTCCTGACAAATCTCCAGTATCTCGAGGTTGTAGCTCCTCCAACTTGGCTACTTTCAGCTTTTGGTTCCTGAGTTCTTCATGAAATGCTTCCTTGTCAAACTACTGCTTCTTGTAGGTCCATCTTAACTTCTTGATGTAATACTCCAGATCCTGGCGATACACTAGCTAAGGTTAAAACTTCACCTCTTGCTGTTAGATGCTCCATTAGCCTTCTACCATCCAATCCTTCCATGTATATGCATGCTTAACTGTAACGCCCCGAGACCGATGTGCCAGTTGTCGTCCAGTTATTCGCCGTCGTTGCCATGTCATTCGCTTGTGTGTCATGCATTCCATATCATGTCATCATATGCATTGCATCATCATGTTTTTCAAAACTTGCATCCGCCCGGGTTCCCACAGTTCCCTCCATTGTCCGTTCTAAGCCCAGACACACTTGCATGCGCCCGCGGTAGGTCCGAAATAGTATTTTTTAAGTGGACGGAAGATGTTCTCAGAATGGGATGAAAGTTGACGTGTGGTCTTATTATAGTGTAGATAGACCGCCTGTCAAGTTTCATCGCATTCGGAGATCGTCTGTTGCCCCAACGGATAACTATAGCGGCAGTATAGTCGGTCTAACGTCGGACGTTTTCGGTCTCCGAAAACTGTTGCCGGGCCTCGCTCTCCTCTCTTCTCAGCCCATCTCTCTCTAGCACAGCCCACTAGCCCACCTATCTAACCCCCTCCGCTCCGGGTCGTCCGATCGAGATCGAACGGCTCCGAAACGGCCTCAAACCCCCTAACCCTAGCCCCCTTACCTTATATAGACCCCCTCCATGCCATTTTGGGCCTTCTCCTTCCTCCTCCTCGAAATCCGCGCCCCCAATCATCAGCCAGCCGCCTCCCACCTCCTCTCCTCTATTTCCACCGCCGGCCACCTCGTCCCTGCCACTTGGCGCCATCCTGGTGGCCAGCCGCCACCACGCAGGACGCCCGCAGCCAACGGGAAGCCGCCACATCGCCTCCTCGCGCCCCACATCGCCTCGGTCCCTGCCAGGCCCATCCGAGGCCCGCCCCGGGCCGTTCTGGGCCGAGGCACCCGCACCGCGCCGCCAACGTCCCTGACCAGGGTCGAGAGAGCCCGATGCTCCCTCCCGCTCGTGCCCGTCGCTGGAATCGCCTCGCACCGCGCCGGGATGAACTCCGGCGACCCGGAGCCGCCGCCGGTGACCCCAGGCCAGATCCGTCTCTCTCCTTTCCTTTGTCCTCCCTCTCCCTCACATCTCTCTCTCTCCCGCGCAGGGCGCCATCGCAGATGAAGTTCCACTCGCCCTCGCCTCGTTGACCTTCGCCGGAGTCCACCACCTTCGCCGCTCGTCCCCCTGACCGTCCTCGTCGTCAGATCCGATGCCCCAAGGCCGGATCCATCCATCCCCGACCTCGCCGGAGCTCTTCCCTGCGGCGCCATCGTTCCACATCGCCGGCGGGCGCCGCCGCGCCTGGTTCTACCTCTGCATCGAGCAGAGGAGGACGGCGACCCCCAGCACCGTTCGCCTCCACGCGTGGGCCAGCCGGGCCATGCGAGGCCCAGTTCCGTGCCAGCACCAGGAGGGCCCAGCCTCCTCCGCGGCCCGCCCGCACCGCGCCATGCGCCCCAGGCTCAGATGGGCTTGGCCCAATGTGAGCAACCCTTGCCAGATCCAGTTTCAGCCCGTGTAGCTTTTTTTCCAGTCTGTGCATTTTTTTCTTTCCAATGCATGCATAATTACAGGAGGATGTCATTATTTTAATTTGC
Source organism: Triticum urartu (assembly GCF_003073215.2). Lineage (NCBI taxonomy): Eukaryota > Viridiplantae > Streptophyta > Magnoliopsida > Poales > Poaceae > Triticum > Triticum urartu. The sequence goes on along the minus strand of NC_053028.1, from coordinate 440,873,212 downwards.
TCACAAGTAAATAACCGTGCATCGGATTAAAACAAACTTAATATGAAACTTGCTTAGAATTTTGTCTAGTATCATAATATGTCATTTTCATCCATGTTTAAAATGTTGTTTGCATTAATTTACTCCTATGCCATGCTAAAATGATTTAATTCATAACTAAATAACCGTAACTCTGAATTTAATAAACTTTATATGTAAATGGGGTAGAATTTTGCCTAGTTTAACATGGTGGCCTTATTTTGCATGCTTAAAAACTCTAAAATTATGTTTAGGGAAGAACAGTACCAAACCTAATATATGCATATGAGGAGTTTCCGGAATTGTTGTTCGTTGTTTCCGGCCTCATTTAAACTTGACTAGATAGGTAGTTTTCTTTGCTTCACCCTCTTGCCATGTTTAACAACATTTAATATTGTTGGGTACATAAACAAGATCGAATTAAATAAGTCATGTGGTGTTTTCCTCAATATGCAACTCCGTTGCATATTGAGCTCCACTAAATTTGTAGTATTGCTTGTGCATTTTGCCATGTCATTTATCATTAAACCGGACATGCATCATACTCGATTGTGCATCATGCCATGTTTATGTGGTGGTTGTTTTACTATGATTGTTTGCTTCTTTCCGGTGTTGCTTCTTCGGGTTGGTTCCGATTACATCGCATTTGTGAGGAACCGTTCGACTACGTCCGTTTGTCTTCTTCATGGACTCGTTCTTCTTCCTTGCGGGATTTCAGGCAAGATGACCATACCCTCGAAATCACTTCTATCTTTGCTTGCTAGATGCTCGCTCTTTTGCTATGCCTATGCTGCGATACCTACCACTTGCTTGTCATGCCTTCCATATTGTTGAACCAAGCCTCTAACGCTCCTTATCATAACAAACCGTTGTTTGGCTATGTTACCGCTTTGCTCAGCCCCTCTTATAGCGTTGTTAGTTGCAGGTGAAGATTGAAGTTTGTTCCTTGTTGGAACATGGATATGTTGTTCCTTGTTGGAACATGTTTACTTGTTCGGATATCACAATATCTCTTATTTAATTAATGCATCTATATACTTGGTAAAGGGTGGAAGGCTCGGCCTTATGCCTGGTTTTTGTTCCACTCTTGCCGCCCTAGTTTCCGTCATATCGGTGTTATGTTCCCGGATTTTGCGTTCCTTACGCGGTTGGGTAATAATGGGAACCCCTTGACAGTTCGCCTTGAATAAAACTCCTCCGGCAATACCCAACATTGGTTTTACCATTCGCCACCTAGCCTTTTTCTTTCCCTTGGGTTCTGCAGACTCAAGGGTCATCATTATTTTAACCCCCCCGGGCCAGTGCTCCTCTGAGTGTTGGTCCAAACTAGAGTCCTGTGCAGCGCCCCCTCGGGGAAACTCGAGGTTTGGTTTTAGTTGTATGGAGAGCTCATCTGAGTGTGCCCTGAGAACGAGATATGTGCAGCTCCTATCGGGATTTGTCGGCACATTCGGGCGGTGTTGCTGGATTTGTTTTACCATTGTCGAAATGTCTTGTAACCGGGATTCCGAGTCTGATCGGGTCTTCCCGCTAGAAGGAATATCCTTCGTTGACCGTGAGAGCTTGTGATGGGCTTAGTTGGGACACCCCTGCAGGGATTTGAACTTTCGAAAGCCGTGCCCGCGGTTATGGGCAGATGGGAATTTGTTAATGTCCGGTTGTAGAAAACCTGAAGTTGACCTTAATTAAAATGCATCAACCGCGTGTGTAACCGTGATGGTCTCTTTCCGGTGGAGTCCGGGAAGTGAACACGGTGTTGGAGTTATGCTTGACGTAGGTTGCTCTAGGATCACTTCTTGATCATAGTTTCTCGATCGTGCTTTGCCTTCTCTTCTCGCTCTCATTTGCGTATGTTAGCCACCATATATGCTAGTCGCTTGCTGCAGCTCCACCTCATACTTTTGCCTTACCCATAAGCTTAAATAGTCTTGATCGCGAGGGTGCGAGATTGCTGAGTCCCCGTGGCTCACAGATACTTCCAAAACCAGCTTGCAGGTGCCGATGAGTCCGTGCAGATGACGCAACCAAGCTCAGGAGGAGCTCGATGAAGATCTTGTCCTTTGTGTTGTTTCGTTCTAGTTGATCAGTAGTGGAGCCCAGTTGTGGTCGATCGGGCACCTTGTCGCATTTGGGGTTCTTTTATTTTGGTTCCGTAGTTGGACCTTGAGTGCATTTGGATGATGTAATGCTTTATTCATGTAATTGTGTGAAGTGGCGATTGTAAGCCAACTATGTATCTCTTTCCCTTATTATATTACATGGGTTGTGTGAAGATTACCTCACTTGCGACATTGCTTTCAATGCGGTTATGCCTCTAAGTCGTGCTTCGACACGTGGGAGATATAGCCGCATCGAGGGCGTTACAAGTTGGTAATCAGAGCCTTCCCCGACCTTAGGAGCCCCATTGCTTGATCGTTTTTAGCGGCCAAGTTGTGTCTAGAAAAATGTTTGAGTCATTTAGGAGTTATATATCGGAGAGTTTAGGAATTCTTTTTACTTCCCAGTATCCTCATCGCTCTGGTAAGGCATCCTGACGTAGAGTTTTGACTCTTCTTTTCTCAAATTTCACTAAATTTTTTTTAGGATCACGCGGGTATCTTGGAATCGTTCTGATGGTTTTATGATGAGAAAATTGTCTTGGTGCCTCCTGTCAGGGGTTTTGTGGAAGTGTCCCGGGGAGTTGAGCTCTGAGGTGTTGTCATCATAATTTTATCGTTGCAGTTCTGGAATACCTGAGTTTAGTACGCCGACATCGAAAATCTCTTTTATGTAGTTCATTGGTGAGATAACCTCGACGCCACCCAGTACTGGGGCGGGAGTTCGGGAGTATCGCCATAACTTGTATAACGGATGCTTTTCGAAGGTTGAGGTAGATGGTTTTCGAAGTTTTTCTTGGTTATGTGTTGAAGGATGGATACAGCTGGATGTAGGATTTGTTAGTTTGGGTGAGATATTATGCTTCCCCTGTATCCCCAACACCTGATTGCATAACCGGAAAATTTTGGGAGTTCATAGGTGGGAATTCAAGTAGCTCTTAGGATATCTTTCCGACAGATGTATGATATGAAATTGGGGTTCGACGTCTAGTGGTCCGCCTATTCATGGTCGGTTTTACAGTGGTCTCGTTGTGTCTTAAAGAGTCCTTGGCTATGCCGACTCAGGGACGCTTCGTATGTCATGTGCACTGCCTTGTACATGATGGTGCTGTATGATCGAGCCCGTGTAGGCCCCACCACGAAAACTTCGGATGAAATCTCTATCATATGTTTGTTCCGGCTTATTCTGCAAGCCAATCCTTTGTTTTGTTTTTTAGTTGTGGTATTCGAGTTGCTTCGAAGTCAAATGTTGATTCCATACCTTTCCTAAATGGTGTTCTCATACTCCAATGCGAATACTAATCCTTCTCGATCATCGAGTTTGTCATGTCAATCCTTTTCAACCGGTGTGTTTCTCTTCAAGTGGATCCAATCATTTCAATATCAGCAAGATCAAGTATCAGTTCTTCTCAACGGTGTTGCCTTCATCCGTTCCAAGTTGACTTTGTTTTTTCCCACCCACCCACCCTTTTTCTTTAAGGACTCAGATTTCTTATTCAAGTATCCTTTTATTGATGAGAAGTCTCTTCATTCCTTTTCCGTCAATATTCTTATCCGGTGTTTCTCATGAAGATTCTAACGGAGCTTCTAGTTTATCATTCTTCGTTCTTTTTTCTTCTATGGTGGATCCAATTCAAGCTTTCGGTGTTGATCATATTCTTTTCTGTATTTTAAATGCTTTTCTCGTGCCGGTGCACCTCATAACCATTCATTTCTCGCTATTCATTTGTTCCGGAGTGCTCAAGATATCTCGGAGATTCGTGTTTTCACTCTGCATTCATTCAAGATCTTTCGAGTATGTTCCCTCATTCAAGCCATTTATTTCAACCGGTGCATTCTCCTTTTCAAGTAATCTTTTCAACGGTGTTCTTTTGAGTGGGCCCTAACCCACAGGTCTTTTCCCAGGATCTTACCTGACTCTTCTTATTTTCCCGGAGGTATTCTCAAATTATTTTCAAAGTTTGACGTAAGAATGAATTGTCATCAGTCAAATGCTTTTCTCCAAGATCTTATAATTCTTTTCGTTGTTGGTTCAACCTTTCCAATTTTAATTCCGGAGTACTCAATAATTCTTGGTGGTGTTTCTCATCGTCATTCTCTGCATTTGAAGACCGAAGAAGAGTTTTTCCTCCATTTCTTGCTCCATTCTCTTCAAGATTCGTGGTTCTAGCTTGTGGCCATCCTCTCGGTTGTTTTCGATTGTGAGAATTCTTTTCACCATCTGGAGTAATTCAAGATTCTTCTTAGTTTGTTATCCGGAGTCCATCAATTCTGGATTATTCATGTCAGCTTCCAGTTATCATTCTCCAACCATACCGATGCATTATTCAAGTATATTCTCTAATCAGCTCATGAACTTTTGTTCTCGTGGATCTAATTTCCCTCAAGTATTTCAATTCGTTCTCTAATTCCTTTCTGGTGATTTATCCCTTTACTTTGTTCTTTGTCAATGCTTACGGTGGTTCATTCAAGATTTCTCTTCCTTCGTTTATGATATCAATTCATTCGTTGTTTCAACCCTACTGGTGGTTCGTCGAAGACCTTCTTAAGTTTGCGCCATATCTATCTTCTTCTTTTCCATGAGAATAAGTAGTGTGCCAAATCCATTGTTTGTCATCAATTAAATTGGTGAAGGATAAACATAATGTAATTCTTATTCTTGTTCATCCAAGCGATTAATTCCTTATTCCAGAGGTGCATCAACTTCTTGATTCCAATTGTGTTCAGCCTTTCCTTTTCTCGGAGTTTCAAGATCTCTCTTTTATCTCGTCGCAAGCTTCATCTAATCATTTCAAGGCTTCAACCTTATTCTTTTCATCCTTCACTTCTTTGTGATCATTCTTTTAATTGGAGTTCTTCATGAAGGTTCTACATGATGGTTCATCAAGGATTTATATTCCTTCTCGAAGTGTTCATTGAGGTTCTTTTTTTAAGGAGCTCAAGCATTCTTCATCTTGCATTCCGAAGTGCAATTCCTTCTACCGTATCATTGGAGGTGGTATTATGTCATTCTTGATAATTTGAGTTCATGTTTCATAACTCACATGTTGTTAACAATGAGGTATTTTAAATCCATTAATCTCGTCATTGGAGTTATCTTGGGTTATATTTCACCTAAAACTTTCCCTAAGGATTATTGCTAATTATGGTGCTTATAAATGATCCAATTTCTTCATCTATCCTCCCGGTGTAATAGCTTTCTCGTTTCCTTGTTCATACCAATCCAATTCTTTTCCCATGAGTGGCAGGTTGTCACCTCATAATTTGAGATGTATTCCATAATACCATATCAAGCGTATTCTTTTCGTTGTTGGTGTTCCAACAACTCCATTCGACCCATCTCCTAAGGATGCTTTCCAAGTTCATTTGTGGTAGGAGTTGTCATCTTCTTCTCCGTTCTTTTGTTCCGATGATTTACCTTTGATTCTTTCATCCGGAGGCATTGTGATGTTGCTCTTTTCAACCCATCATCTCGTTTCGTCAAAGATCATGTTCTTTTCATGCTTATCCTATTTAACCGGAGTGTTGTGCCCTCTGCTCAAGTTATTTTCATCTTATCAAGCCTTGCACCTCTTTTCAACCAGAGTGCCGTCTGAGATCTTTCTTACCCTTGTTCCATTCATTCAATAGTTCCGGAGGCAGTGTGTTGTGATTTCATCAAGTGTCTTCTCATCTTATCAAGTTCTTATTCAATTCCTTTTCTTTTCTATCGGAGTGCTGCCCGAAGTTGTTCTCCCTTGTCCCTCTTTTCTAACGGAGTGCTTTCAACTTCGTTCATATCCGTTGCTTTCTTTCCTTAAATTTGTTCAACCTCCCAAGATTCTTGGTCTCACCCGTTTGTCAAAGAAGCAACTTAGGTTTACCTCTTCTCTTTCTCTTCCGTTGCCCCTCCGGTGCCATTCTAGATCTCGAGACGAGATCCTCTCGTAGTGGTGGAGTGTTGTAACGCCCCGAGACCGATGTGCCAGTTGTCGTCCAGTTATTCGCCGTTGTTGCCATGTCATTCGCTTGTGTGTCATGCATTCCATATCATGTCATCATATGCATTGCATCATCATGTTTTTCAAAACTTGCATCCGCCCGGGTTCCCACAGTTCTCTCCATTGTCCGTTCTAAGCCTAGACACACTTGCACGCGCCCGCGGTAGGTCCGAAATAGTATTTTTTAAGTGGACGGAAGATGTTCCCAGAATGGGATGAAAGTTGACGTGTGGTCTTATTATAGTGTAGATAGACCGCCTGTCAAGTTTCATCGCATTCGGAGATCGTCTGTTGCCCCAACGGATAACTATAGCGGCAGTATAGTCGGTCTAACGTCGGACGTTTTCGGTCTCCGAAAACTGTTGCCGGGCCTCGCTCTCCTCTCTTCTCAGCCCATCTCTCTCTAGCACAGCCCACTAGCCCACCTATCTAACCCCCTCCGCTCCGGGTCGTCCGATCGAGATCGAACGGCTCCGAAACGGCCTCAAACCCCCTAACCCTAGCCCCCTTACCTTATATAGACCCCCTCCATGCCATTTTGGGCCTTCTCCTTCCTCCTCCTCGAAATCCGCGCCCCCAATCATCAGCCAGCTGCCTCCCACCTCCTCTCCTCTATTTCCACCGCCGGCCACCTCGTCCCTGCCACTTGGCCATCCTGGTGGCCAGTCGCCACCACGCAGGACGCCCGCAGCCAACGGGAAGCCGCCACATCGCCTCCCCGCGCCCCACATCGCCTCGGTCCCTGTCAGGCCCATCCGAGGCCCGCCCCGGGCCATTCTGGGCCGAGGCACCCGCACCACGCCGCCGCCGTCCCTGACCAGGGTCGAGAGAGCCCGATGCTCCCTCCCGCTCATGCCCGTCGCTGGAATCGCCTCGCGCCGTGCCGGGATGAACTCCGGCGACCCGGAGCCGCCGCCGGTGACCCCAGGCCAGATCCGTCTCTCTCCTTTCCTCTGTCCTCCCTCTCCCTCACGTCTCTCTCTCTCCCGTGCAGGGCGCCATCGCAGATGAAGTTCCACTCGCCCTCGCCTTGTTGACCTTCGCCGGAGTCCACCACCTTCGCCGCTCGTCCCCCTGACCATCCTCGTCGTCAGATCCGATGCCCCAAGACCGGATCCATCCATCCCCGACCTCGCCGGAGCTCTTCCCTGCCGCGCCATCATTCCACATCACCGGCGGGCGCCGCCGCGCCTGGTTCTGCCTCTGCATCGAGCAGAGGAGGACGGCGACCCCCAGCACCGTTCGCCTCCGCGCGTGGGCCAGCCGAGCCATGCGAGGCCCAGTTCTGCGCCAGCGCCAGGAGGGCCCGGCCTCCTCCGCGGCCTGCCCGCACCGCGCCATGCGCCCCAGGCTCAGATGGGCTTGGCCCAATGTGAGCAACCCTTGCCAGATCCAGTTTCAGCCCGTGTAGCTTTTTTTTCCAGTCTGTGCATTTTTTTTCTTTCCAATGCATGCATAATTACAGGAGGATGCCATTATTTTAATTTGCTCACAAGTAAATAACCATGCATCGGTTTAAAACAAACTTAATATGAAACTTGCTTAGAATTTTGTTATATATAATATGTCATTTTTCATCCATGTTTAAAATGTTGTTTGCATTAATTTACTCCTATGCCATGCTAAAATGATTTAATTCGTAACTAAATAACCGTAACTCCGAATTTAATAAACTTTACATGTAAATGGGGTAGAATTTTGCCTAGTTTAACATGGTGGCCTTATTTTGCATGCTTAAAAACTCTAAAATTATGTTTCGGGAAGAACAGTACCAAACCTAATATATGCATATGAGGAGTTTCCGGAATTGTTGTTCGTTGTTTCCGGCCTCATTTAAACTTGACTAGATAGGTAGTTTTCTTTGCTTCACCCTCTTGCCATGTTTAACAACATTTAATATTGTTGGGTACATAAACAAGATCGAATTAAATAAGTCATGTGGTGTTTTCCTCAATATACAACTCCGTTGCATATTGAGATCCACTATTTGTAGTATTTCTTGTGCATTTTGCCATGTCATTTATCATTAAACCGGACATGCATCATACTCGATTGTGCATCATGCCATGTTTATGTGGTGGTTGTTTTACTATGATTGTTTGCTTCTTTCCGGTGTTGCTCTTCGGGTTGGTCCGATTACATCGCATTTGTGAGGAACCGTTCGACTATGTCCGTTTGTCTTCTTCATGGACTCGTCTTCTTCCTTGCGGGATTTCAGGCAAGATGACCATACCCTCGAAATCACTTCTATCTTTGCTTGCTAGATGCTCGCTCTTTTGCTATGCCTATGCTGCGATACCTACCACTTGCTTATCATGCCTCCCATATTGTTGAACCAAGCCTCTAACCCACCTTGTCCTAGCAAACCGTTGATTGGCTATGTTACCGCTTTGCTCAGCCCCTCTTATAGCGTTGTTAGTTGCAGGTGAAGATTGAAGTTTGTTCTTGTTGGAACATGGAGATGTTGTTCCTTGTTGGAACATGTTTATTTGTTGGGATATCACAATATCTCTTATTTATTAATGCATCTATATACTTGGTAAAGGGTGGAAGGCTCGGCCTTATGCCTGGTGTTTTGTTCCACTCTTGCCGCCCTAGTTTCCGTCATATCGGTGTTATGTTCCCGGATTTTGCGTTCCTTACGCGGTTGGGTTATAATGGGAACCCCTTGACAGTTCGCCTTGAATAAAACTCCTCCAGCAATGCCCAACATTGGTTTTACCATTCGCCACCTAGCCTTTCTTTCCCTTGGGTTCTGCAGACTCAAGGGTCATCATTATTTAACCCCCCGGGCCAGTGCTCCTCTGAGTGTTGGTCCAAACTAGAGTCCTGTGCAGCGCCCCCTCGGGGAAACTCGAGGTTTGGTTTTAGTTGTATGGAGCGCTCATCTGAGTGTGCCCTGAGAACGAGATATGTGCAGCTCCTATCGGGATTTGTCGGCACATTCGGGCGTGTTGCTGGTTTAGTTTTACCTTGTCGAAATGTCTTGTAACCGGGATTCCGAGTCTGATCGGGTCTTCCCGCTAGAAGGAATATCCTTCGTTGACCGTGAGAGCTTGTGATGGGCTAAGTTGGGACACCCCTGCAGGGATTGAACTTTCGAAAGCCGTGCCCGCGGTTATGGGCAGATGAATTTGTTAATGTCCGGTGTAGAAAACCTGGAAGTTGACCTTAATTAAAATGCATCAACCGCGTGTGTAACCGTGATGGTCTCTTTCCGGCGGAGTCCGGGAAGTGAACACGGTGTTGGAGTTATGCTTGACGTAGGTTGCTCTAGGATCACTTCTTGATCATAGTTTCTCGATCGTGCTTTGCCTTCTCTTCTCGCTCTCATTTGCGTATGTTAGCCACCATATATGCTAGTCGCTTGCTGCAGCTCCACCTCATACTTTTGCCTTACCCATAAGCTTAAATAGTCTTGATCGCGAGGGTGCAAGATTGCTGAGTCCCCGTGGCTCACAGATACTTCCAAAACCAGCTTGCAGGTGCCGATGAGTCCGTGCAGATGACGCAACCAAGCTCAGGAGGAGCTTGATGAAGATCTTGTCCTTTGTGTTGTTTCGTTCTGGTTGATCAGTAGTGGAGCCCAGTTGTGGTCGATCGGGGACCTTGTCGCATTTGGGGTTCTTCTTTTATTTTGGTTCCGTAGTCGGACCTTGAGTGCATTTGGATGATGTAATGCTTTATTCATGTAATTGTGTGAAGTGGCGATTGTAAGCCAACTATGTATCTCTTTCCCTTATTATATTACATGGGTTGTGTGAAGATTACCTCACTTGCGACATTGCTTTCAATGCGGTTATGCCTCTAAGTCGTGCTTCGACACATGGGAGATATAGCCGCATCGAGGGCGTTACATTAACTCGGCACGGTGACAATAGCATAAGCGGGCGATAACATCATGGATAGCTGTGTTTCTGCTCTTGTCATTCCCATGCGCTATCATTCCATAGTTGATATCTCCTGCCTTAGGGTTTTCTTTGACAAAATTTCGAGTTCTCATGCTCCTTGTTTCAGTCTTTCTCCGATACACCTTGATCTCGGGTATTGACAATTTCCATAGTCTGCCAAGTTCCATAAGGATAGCCTTCCTAGTCATACAAATCGGGAAATTCTTCAGAGTCTTCAAATTCTCCTAGTCTTCAGAGTCTTCAACAGTTGTAGTTTCCATTATCATAATGTATAGTAAAATCCTCTTCATTCCGTAGTGGTTGTGGTTGTTTGATATCTTGTACTTCTTGGGGTGGTCTCATCCGTCGAATCTTCGAGTGGTCAAAAGGGAAAAGGGGTATGGTCTCACTAAAAGGGAATATTTGAATAAGCTCAGAAGAGAAGAGAGGTAAAAGGTCTTTTTTTGAAAGGGAAAGTTGTAGAGAAAAATCTTTGCTATGGGCTTGCTAGTTTCTAGGGTCACGTCCTACAGTCAACATGTGCTCTGATACCATCTTGTAGCGACCCGACCCGAATGGATCAAGTCTCTATGCTTAAGTGTCATCCCTGGATCGGTATGCTGACACACACAGTACTCGAGGATTTATAACAGAGGTAAATCACATGTATAAGTAACGTAAAATACCATTACCTCAATCCAAAATAGCGGAAGTAACAAGGTTGTGGATTCCCATCAACACCAACGGCAAAGTTGAGTGTAGAAATCGTAACCCTAACGTATCACTTACTCGTCATAAGATATCCTGCAACATGAGACGTTGCAGCCACAGAGGGTCAGTACATGGAACGTACTGGCAAATTCACACCATAGAGAATGATGAATAAAGGCTATCACTACATGCATATTTGGCTGGTGGAAAAGCTCCATGGTTATAGTTTTTGCGAAAAGCCAATTTTTCCCTACTGCAAAGGAATAAATTTTATTTAACTATCATGGTGGTTGTTGAACATTGAGAATGGTTGACAACATCCTCAATCCCAATTAAGTAACCTCATTAAACCCAACAAAATTAATTTAAAGTAACATGAGGAGATTCACATGATAATCCAGGTACTAGATACTCAAGATGTCCATAATCCGGGGACACGGCTAATCATGATTAGTTTATACACTCTGCAGAGGTTTGCGCACTTTTCCCCAGAAGACTCGATCGCCTCCATTTGGTTTCTCGCACTACATGGTGTTTGAGAAGACGGATGACTGAGACATAGTCTTTCAGAAGCTCTAGCACCTTACGATGGATAGACCGTTATACCTACTTTCCCCTACATCTGCTAGTCTACCCTGTAAGAGTTCGCACAACTTAATCAACTATGCTAGAGCCCATAATAGCTTATGGCTGCACACGGAAGTTTCTAGCATGAATAATCTCATGATCCCTTTGAGCCTGGGTGGCGGTCCATAAAAAAACAGGCAATCCTGGTCTACTCAGGTGCCTAGACAGGCAATCCTGGAATAACCAGGTGCCTCAATCCACCCAGATGTGTGTTTAAGTTGCCACCTTAAGTAAACGATTAATTAACAATCTCACATCTGTCATGTATACTCTCAAAACCCAATCCACGTCTACAAGCATAGCATGGCACTATAAGCATAACGTAATAGTAACTCCCATGGTTTGAATGCAGGGCAATAGGTTCCTACCTCATCAACTACTTCCCAATACCCACATGTTATCAATCCTACTCATGCAATGTTTGAGGGTGAAACTAATGCATAAGGAATGGGTATGAAAGGGGATATGATCAAAGTGTGAACTTGCCTGCAATGTTGATGAAGATGATTTGCACTCATAACTCTTGATAGCTCTACTCGTCACACTCCGGTCAATCTATCGTAATCAAGCAATGGTAACCACACATAAGCATTCACTCAAAAGATCAAAGAGAACAAAGAAAACAATTCAGAAAACGTCAAAACCAAGCAAATAACTCTTGCAACATAAAACAATTTCTAACAATACCAAAATTATGTGAATTTGGCCTTATCAGAAAGTTTAGGTCAAGAGCTTCATTTTGCAAAAAGAATCAACTCAAACGGAGTTACGAAACTCAAGTTATGATCAAACGAAGTTTGAATTCAAATATGATCTAATTCAAATTTTAAACTTTTCAAAAACATGTTTGAGTTGGATTACTGGATAGAGGAGATCATAGCGAAGACATGGGCGTTGGTTTCGTTAGATTTAGATAAACAGGTAAAAAGCTGTGATAGATTGAAGATCAGGGACTAAACTGTGAAGAAACTAATTACAAACGGGCCCCTGGCCGAAATTAAAAAGAAAAAGAAAAATACTAAACAACGAACGTTCGCTGCCGAACTCTAACTAACGAATCTGTTCGCTCCCGATCCTAAATGAGCGAACGTCCACTAATAAATAATAAAAAACGTTCGGGAAAAACCGATGAAAACCAAAATAAACCGGGGCGGCTCGGCGGTTTTACCGGCGGTTTTTCGTTGGTTTTTCTTTGTCGACGGCGGCGAGGTCAACGACGAGGCAAGGCGGCGGCTCCGGCGAGCGAGGCAGCTCCGGCGACGACAGGCAACGACGACGCGGGCAGCGACGAGCGGCGGCTATGGCGGCGCGGGCGGCGGGGTGCTGCGGCAGCAGCGAGCGGCGCAGCGGCGAGGCACTGCGGTGGCGGCGGATCTGCAGGGTGCGGCGGCGGCGAGATGTGGGGCGGCGCGGCGAGATGCGGGAGGGGGGCGGCGCGAGCAGCGAGAGGGGTCGGGGTCCGGCTCCCTATAAAGGCCCGGGGCGAGACCTGCCTTGGGCAAGGGGTGCCCTGGTGGCGTTGCGGCGCCGGACTCCGGGAGGAGTCCCGGTCGCACACGGGAGGAAGACGGTGGCGGCTTGGGCCTGGGCCTGGCTGGGAGCTGGGCCGACCCAGTCGACGGGAGTTGTTTTTTTTTAAAAAGATTTTTTTTCCAGACAAACAAAACAGATAAAAACAAATAGAAATAAAAATATTATATAGGCATATAATATACCAAAATTTGCAGAAAAAGATTTTCTACAACATGGACATTTTTATAATGCCAAATAAAAATCAAAGAGTGCTACTGGTCTAATAAAATCCAATAAAAACCATTTTTAAAATACCAAAATGAATTCAAATTTATTTCTCTCCAATTTTTTGATGTAGGGAATCATGTTACCCTATTTTCCATATATTTTATTTTTGGAGAAAAGCGATTTGAATAAAACTCAAATAACTCCAAATTGGAAATAAATTCAAAAGAACTTTGAATTTAATTCCTTGAAACTCCCAACTCATATTTCATAGGTTTGAAGAAGTCATTTTATCTTCGCTCGTGAAAATCATTGAGTTGCTTGAAGTTTAAGAATTTGAAATATTTTCAAATGAAATTCAAATATTTTCAACATCCCTTTTCATTTAATTTAAATGGAAGAAGTCATGTCATCTTCTCTCTAGGGTTTTGGGTTGGAAAGAATTTGAATTCACGGAGATCAGAAAGCAAATATGAAAGTTCGGGAAAGTCCTTTTATTCCCTCTCATTTAACTTTCAAAAAGTTTCGAATTCACTCACTTTCAGAAAATCAATCAAATCTATCTATTTATTATAACATTCCAAAATTTAGAATTTTGGGATGTTACAATGCATCATATACAACTCTTCTTTAATAAATCCATTAAGGAATGTAGTTTTGATATCCATTTGCCAGATTTCATAAAATGCGGCTACTGCTAAAATGATTCGGACAGACTTTTAAGCATCGATACGAGTGAGAAAATCTCAATGTAGTCAACACCTTGAACTTGTCGATAACCTTTTGCGACAATTCGAGCTTTGTAGATAGTAACACTACTATCATCGTCCGTCTTCCTCTTGAAGATCCATTTTTTCTGAATGGCTCACCAATCATCGGGTAAGTCAACCAAAGTCCATACTTTGTTCTCATACATGGATCCCATCTCAGATTTCTTGGCCTTAAGCCATTTCACGGAATTTGGGCTCATCATCGCTTCCTCATAGTTCGTAGGTTCATCATGGTCTAGTAACATGACTTCCAGAATAGGATTACCGTACCACTCTGGTGCGGAACATACTCTGGTTGACCTACGAGTTTCGGTAGTAACTTGATCTGAAGTTTCATGATCATCATCATTAACTTCCTCACTAATTGGTGTGCTGATACGTCTCCAACGTGTCTATAATTTTTGATTGTTCCATGCTATTATATATTCTATTTTGGATGTTTAATGGCTTATTTATACACTTTTATATTATTTTTGGGACTAACCTATTAACCGGAGGCCCAGCCCAAATTGTTAATTTTTTGCCCATTTTAGTGTTTCGCAGAAAAAGAATATCAAACAGAGTCCAAATGGAATGAAACCTTCGGGAGCGTGATTTTTGGAACAAACGTGATCCAGAGGACTTGGAGTGGACGTCAAGCAACCAACGAGGAATCCACGAGGCAGGGGGGCGCCCTCCACCCTCGTGGCCCCCTTGTGGCTCCACCGACATACTTCTTCCTCTTATATATACCTACGTACCCTGAAAACATGAGAGAGCACCACGAGAACCTAATTCCACCGCCGCAACCTTCTGTACCCGTGAGATCCCATCTTGGGGCCTTTTTCGGTGATCCGCCGGAGGGGGCATTGATCACGGAGGGCTTCTACATCAACACCATAGCCTCTCCGATGATGTGTGAGTAGTTTACCTCAGACCTTCGGGTGCATAGTTATTAGCTAGCTGGCTTCTTCTCTCTCTTTGGATCTCAATACAAAGTTCTCCTCGATCTTCTTTGAGATCTATTCGATGTAATCTTCTTTTGCGGTGTGTTTGTCAAGATCCGATGAATTGTGGGTTTATGACCAAGATTATCTATGAACAATATTTGATCTTCTCTGAATTCTTTTATGTATGATTGGTTATCTTTGCAAGTCTCTTCGAATTACCAGTTTGGTTTGGCCTACTAGATTGATCTTTCTTGCAGTGGGAGAAGTGCTTAGCTTTGGGTCAATCTTGCGGTGCTCGATCCCAGTGACAGTAGGGGAAATGACATGTATTGTATTGTTGCCATCGAGGATAAAAGATGGGTTTTATATCATATTGCATGAGTTTATCCCTCTACATCATGTCATCTTGCTTAAAGCGTTACTCTGTTCTTATGAACTTAATACTCTAGATGCATGCTGGATAGCGGTTGATGTGTGGAGTAATAGTAGTAGATGCAGGCAGGAGTCGGTCTACTTGTCATGGACGTGATGCCTATATACATGATCATACCTAGATATTCTCATAACTATGCTCAATTCTATCAATTGCTCGACAATAATTTGTGCACCCACTGTAATACTTATGCTATCTTGAGAGAAGCCATTAGTGAAACCTATGGCCCCGGGTCTATTTTCCATCATACAAGTTTCCAATCTATTTTATTTTGCAATCTTTACTTTCAATTTATATCATAAAAAGACCAAAAAAATTTATCTTATTATTATTATCTCTATCAGATCTCACTCTTGCAAGTGGCTGTGAAGGGATTGGCAACCCCTTTATCACGTTGGTTGCGAGGTTCTTATTTGTTTGTGTAGGTATGAGGTGACTCGTGCGTGGTCTCCTACTGGATTGATACCTTGGTTCTCAAAACTGAGGGAAATACTTACGCTGCTTTGCTGCATCACCCTTTCCTCTTCAAGGGAAAACCAATGCATGCTCAAGAGGTAGCAAGAAGGATTTGTGGTGCCGTTGCCGGGGAGATCTATGCCAAGTCAAGACATACCAAGTACCCATCACAACTCTTATCCTTCGCATTACATTATTTGCCATTTGCCTCTCGTTTTCCTCTCCCCCACTTCACCCTTGCCGCTTATTCGCCCTCTTTTCCGTTCGCCTCTTCTTCGCTTGCCTCTTGTTGCTTGTTGCCCTTATGGCCCTGCCTAGATCTGGTGATCTTCACCTGAAAAGGTTGGAAGAGATTGAAAGCAATGTCAGAAGCTTTATGACTTTACAATTTGAGCATAATAATTTCTTTAGAAACGAGCTCAAGGAACAAAAAGGCTTTATGGAGTACATGAATAAAGAACTTGATGACATGTCCAAGGAATTTTATGGTTTGAAATCTCAGATTGCTCATTTTGAAAAATTAATAGCTAAAATTTCAGATAAGCTGTAACGCCCCAGATATACTTTCCATATTTGTATCCAACTCTTGCCGTTTCCGGCGTTAACTTATATTTATTTCTCGGGTTCGGGTCTTCGTCTCCATGTGTTGTTTTCGTTTTTCGTGCATCGCATATCATGTCATCTCGTGCATTGCATTTGCATACATGTTCATCTCATGCATTTGAGCATTTTCTCCGTTGTCCGTTTTGCATTCCGGCGCTTCGTTCTCCTCCGGTGGTCATTTCTAGTTTTCTTTCGTGTGTGGGGATTAAACATTTCCGGATTGGACCGAGACTTGCCATGCAGCCTTGGTTTACTACCGGTAGACCGCCTGTCAAGTTTCTTATCATTTGGACTTCGTTTGATACTCCAACGGTTAACCGAGGGACCGAAAAGGCCTCATGTGTGTTGCAGCCCAACACCCCCCAAATTTGGCCCAAAACCCACCAAACTCTGCTCCATGTCCTAGAGCGTTCGATCACGATCGCGTGGGCGAAAACCACACCTCATTTGGACTCTCCTAGCCCTACTTATGCCTATATATACCCCCTCCATTTTCGGATCTCGTCTTCCCCCTCGAACCCTAGCTCTAAAAAAAAGGGATCGGATCCCGCGCGCCGCTGGACATTTCGTCCACCGACGTACGTGTCCGCTGCACCCGCCGCCGCCACGTGGCATGTGCCCATTCGCCGCCGCCTCGCGCCCACATCGCCGCCGACCGGCCCGCCAGGCCCGCGGGAAGCCCCCGCGGCCCAGCCGCCTCGCCCCGCCGCCTGGTGCCCCGCGCCTCCTTCCGCCGCCGCCTCGCTCAACTCCGGCGCCGACGCCGCCATTGCCGCCCGCCGCCGACGCGCCTCACCGCCGCCCCCGCTCCAACTCCAGCGGGCGAGCCCGCCACGGCCACCGCCGCACTCGCCCGCGCCGCCTCCCCCGCCGGCCGGCCGCGCCCCTCACCGCCCCGGCCGTCTCCTCCTCCTCCGGCCGGCGTTCCGCGTCAAGTCCGGCAAGGCTCCGGCGAGCTCGGATCTCCTCGCCTCGGTTCGCGTGCCCGCCGGTCAAACCCTAGATCTGGGTAGTTTTTTTTTCACTAAGTCCCTAAACTTTTTTAGTCCATGATGCCCTGTTCGAGGCCCTGTAACTTTGCATCCGTAGCTTCGATTTGGGCATATAATATATCAAAATCTTCGCCTCGATGAGTACATCATTTCATTCCATTGCATTATTTTCATTTGAGTTCATCTTGATGCCCAAAATGCTGTTATAAGGAGGCTTCGTGAGTTAATTGTCAGATCTGCTAGTTCATCTTAGACTTTTGTCATTTTTTTCATGATTATTGTGTGCATGCTATGCCTGTGAGTCCTTCATGTGTTTTGTTAAGCATTTTGTCTTCTTTCCAGAGGTGCAACCCATGCATTTTTAGGATGTGTGTGGTGACTTGTGCAAGCTCGCAAAGAGAGGTACCTGAGATTGCTGATTTCAGGGACTTAGTGAATTTCACAAAGTCTGGGATATTTTAGTTCATGATGCCATAAGTCCAGCTTGTTTCCTAGTGATACGTGCCTCTTTTGAGGATGATCAGTAAGGGAGCTTTGATATTTATGTTATGCTCTATCCATCCATGTCTTTTTTTGCATATATGGAGTGCTCTAGGTTGACTCAATCGAGCTCAACTTTTGCTTCATAGTGAATCTGGGCAGATCGTCAACTCGTTTGCGATTTTGCCGGCGTTGTTGTAGTTGATCCGTGCATGCTATGCCATTGTTCTTGCCATGTCTAACTTGTATTTTGTGCCTTCTTAATGGATGTATGCTTGCCTTGCCATGACTTGCACCGTGGTGAGTGCATCGAGCTCGTTTACATGCCTTCGTGAGTTATATCTCAGCATGTCTCAGTTTTCACTGTCTGAAAACTGATTGTGTTTTAGCTATGTTCGTGTGCCCGTTAATATATTTTGTGATCCCTTTTGGCCTCAGGTCACTTTGGGACTTTTGTTAAGCTTGTTGAGTAGCTCCATGCCATGTTCTTACTTGTCATGTTCAGGTCATGTATCATGTTGTTTTGCTGCTCCGAAGAGAGCATCGTGATCTGAAATTTCAGACTAGTGTTAATTTCACTAAGTCTGGAATCTATTTTGCATTTGCGTTTTTGCCATGCTTGTTTGAACCTCTTATTGGATGAATTGGACGTGGATCAGTGCTAGTCTTTTGTTAAGCATCTTGTGGGCATCCCTGCCATGTATTTTGTTGTCATGTTTGGTGGCTGTAGCATGTTCTTTTCGTTGCATTTAGATGCCTACTTGCTGTAAATCGCAGACCGGTGTCATATCTTAAAACGCTTGCCATTTCCAAACCGTAACTCCGATTCCAATGATCTTTATATCGTTTTCAAGCGATTTCTTCCCCTCTATCTAGTGGCACCATTGTAATTCCAAGTTGAGGCCAGGTTCATGCATTTCCTGTCAAATCTTGCATTTTGCATCCCGCATCGCATCCCGCATAGCATATCATCTTTTCATCATATTGCTTGGTCTTGCACGTGGTTGATTGTATCCTTGTTGCTTTTTTGTGTTGTTGGGTAGAGCCGGGAGACGGGTTCGCTACCGAGGAGCCCGTTGAGTTTGCTTGTGAGGATCCAGTCAACTCTGACAACTGTGCAGGCAAGATGATCATACCCTCGAAATCACTACTATCTTTGCTATGCTAGTTTGCTCGCTCTTGCTTTGCCAATGCTACGATGCCTACCTTTTGCTTGTCAGCCTCCCAATTGCCATGTCAAACCTCTAACCCACCTTGTCCTAGCAAACCGTTGTTTGGCTATGTTACCGCTTTGCTCAGCCCTTCTTATAGTGTTGCTAGTTGCAGGTGAAGATTGGAGCCGTTCCTTGTTGGAACATTATTTATTTACTTGTTGGGGATATCATTATATTGCCATGTTATCTTAATGCATCTATATACTTGGTAAAGGGTGGAAGGCTCGGCCTCTCGCCTAGTGTTTTGTTCCACTCTTGCCGCCATAGTTTCCGTCATATCGGTGTTATGTTCTCGGATTTTTGCGTTCCTTACGCGGTTGGGTTATAATGGGAACCCCTTGATATTTCGCCTTGATTAAAGCTTGTCCAGCAATGCCCAACCTTGGTTTTACCATTTGCCACCTAGCCTTTTCTTTCCCTTGGGTTCTGCAGACTCAAGGGTCATCTTATTTTAACCCCCCCGGGCCAGTGCTCCTCTGAGTGTTGGTCCAACCGAGCGATGTCCGGGGCTACCAGGGGCAACTCTGGGCTGGCCTACCCGTCGTCTTGCTCATCTGAGTGTGCCCTGAGAAAGAGATATGTGCAGCTCCTATCGGGATTTGTCGGCACATTCGGGCGGTGTTGCTGGTCTTGTTTTAACCTGTCGAATTGTCTTGTTGTACCGGGTTACCGAGTCTGATCGGTGTGACTCGGGTGGAGGTCTATTCCTTCGTTGACCGTGAGAGCTTGTCATGGGCTAAGTTGGGACCCCCTGCAGGGATTGATCTTTCGAAAGCCGTGCCCGCGGTTATGGGCAGATGGGAATTTGTTAATGTCCGGTTGTAGATAACTTTAACTAAACTTAATTAAAATGAATCAAACGCGTGTGTTACCGTGATGGCCCCTTTCCGGCGGAGTCCGGGAAGCGGACACGGTGTTGGAGTAATGCTTGCGCAGGTTGTCCTTCTAGATTCTCGCTCGTGCTTTGCCTCCTCTTCTCGCTCTCTCTTGCGAATAAGATAGCCACCACATATGCTAGTCGCTTGCTGCAGCTCCACATATATGTGCCTCATCCATTCCTATAAGCTTAAATAGTTTTGATCGCGAGGGTGCGAGATTGCTGAGTCCCTGTGGCTCACAGATACTATAACTCCAGATGCAGGTCCAGGTGATTCCGCTCCAGGTGACGAGTACGAGCTCAAGTGGGAGTTCGACGAGGACTCTCAGCGTTATTATGTTTCCTTTCCCGATGATCAATAGTGGTGCCTAGTTGGGGTTTGATTCAGGGCCTTGTCGCATGTTGGGTTCTTTTCCATTTTGGCGCCGTAGTCGGGCCATGAGTGTTTGCTTGATGGATGTTATTTATGTACTCTGATGTGACGTGGCGAGTGTAAGCCAACTATGTTATCTCCCCCTTTTATTATGTATTACATGGGATGTTGTAATGATTGCCTGACTTGCGACATTGCTTTCAATGCGGTTATGTCTCTAAGTCGTGCCTCGACACGTGGGAGCTATAGCCGCATCGAGGGCGTTACAAGTTGGTATCAGAGCCTTCCCCGACCTTAGGAGCCCCCATTGCTTGATCGTTTTTAGCAGCCGAGTTGTGTCTAGAAAAATGTTTTGAGTCCTTAGGAATTATATATCGGAGAGCTTAGGAATTCTTTTTACTTCCCAGTCTCCTCATCGCTCTGGTAAGGCATCCTGACGTAGAGTTTTGACTCTTCTCTTCTCAAATTTCACAAATTTTTTTTTAGGATCACGCGAGTATCTTGGTTTTGTTCCGATGGTTTTGTGACGAGAACATTGTTCTTGGTGCCTCCTGTCTTTAGGGGTTGTGGCAGTGTCCCGGGGAGTTGAGCTCCGAGGTGTTGTCGTCACAATTTTATCGTTGCAATTCCGGTATACTTGAGATATGTGCGCGACATCGAAAATCTCCTTTATGCAGTTCGTTGGTGAGATAACCTCGACGCCACCCAGTACTGGGGCGGGAGTTCGGGAGTATCGCCATAACTTGTATAACGGATGCTTTTCGAAGGTTGAGATAGATGGCTTCCGAAGGTTTCTTGGTTATGTGTTGAAGGATGGATACAGCTGGATGTAGGATTGCTAGCTTGAGTGAGGTATTATGCTCCCCTGTATCCCCAACACCTGATTGCATAACCGGGAAAATTTCGGGAATTTCATAGGTGGGAATTCAAGTAGCCTTAGGATATCTTTCCGACAGATGTATGATATGAAATTGGGGTTCGACGTCTAGTGGTTCGTCTATTCACGGTCGATTTTACAGTGATCTTGTTGTGTCTTAAAGAGTCCTTGGCTATGCTGACTCGGGGACGCTTCGTAGGTCAGGTGGACTGCCTTGTACATGATGGTGCTGTACGATCGAGCCCGTGTAGGTCCCACCACGAAAACTTCGGACGAAATTTCTATCATGTATTTGTTCCGGCTTATTCCGCAAGCCAACCCTTGGTTTTATTTCGAGTTGTGGCATTCGTTTTGCTTCGACGTCATATGTTGATTCCATCCCTCGTTGTTGTACCCCCTTCTACCTGATTCTTCGTGGCTTCGCAATTTAGGAATATGTGACCACTTCAAGAGAAATTCATTCGTTCATTTTGTTCGGATGTGAAGACTTTATGTTGCAATTTTCATTCCGTTGGTTTCAGCTTCATTTATATGTCTATGTGCTAACGGTGGTCAACCTCTTCAGGATGGCTCCCGCTAAGAGCACCAGTCAGAACCAGAATCAAGATCCGCCACCGCCTCCACCTCCTCCAGAGGCATGGCAAGCTGTGATGGCCGCAACCAATGCAAACACTCAGCTGATCATGCAAATTATCCAAGAGCGCAATCAAGGCAGTCAAGGGAATCAAGGCAGCAATCAGAGTCACTTTGCTACACTCAACCAGTTCCTTGCTAATGGGCCAAAGACTTTCAGTAATTTTGTTGAGGCAACCGATGCTGACGATTGGCTTGTGGATATGTGTAAGCATTTCGAGTGCAGCAACGTCAGGCCTGAGGACTTTGTGAAGTTCGCTTCCTTCCAACTCAAAGATCAAGCTACAGAATGGTTCCAGCAGTACAAGGATTCCAGAGGTGGACGTGTTATCACTTGGGATGATTTCTGTCGAGATTTCCGAGCTCATCACATTCCGCAGAGCGTGGTTGAAAGCAAGCGTGAGGAATTCCGCAATCTGAAGCAAGGTTCTTTGTCTGTCTATGACTACAACAAATTGTTCCAGAAGCTTGCCCGCTTTGCCAAGCAGGACGTGCCTGATGAGAAGAGCATGATATATCAGTTCAGGGGTGGTCTCAGAGAAGATATTCAGCTCGCTCTTGTTCTCTTCGAGCCCTTGAGATACGATGAGTTCTACAACATGGCACTGAAGCAAGAGGCTGCTCAGTTGAGGTGTGATGCTTCCAGGAAGCGAGTCAGAGATGTTACTCCTTCTTCCTCTACTCAAGTGGCCAAGCAGCAGAAGTTCTGGCTTCCTCCTCCTCCGTTCCGTCAGCCGTATCAGCAGAAGAGCAAAGGTGGCAGTGGTTCTTCCCACCCACCCAACCCAGGCTTTCAGAACAAGACTTCGTCTCAAGCTCCAAGATCGAGTGCTCCGTATCACCGTCCGCTTTAAGAGGTCACGTGCAACAAGTGCCAACAGAAGGGTCACTATGCCAACAAGTGTTTCAACCAGAGGCGTCTTCCTCCTCCTCCTCCTCCTGTCAGATCGGCAAGTACAGCTGTGGTCAAGCATAACCCCAAGTCCGCCAAGGTCAACTTGCTGAATGCAGCTCAGGCAGAGGAATCACCAGATGTGATCATGGGTAACCTTCCTGTTAATGACATTTCCGTAAGAGTTCTTTTTGATACTGGTGCATCTTTATCATTTTTGTCGAAGCCTTTTGCATCCATGCATGATGTTCATACTATTGATTTGCCTAAGCCGATAGCGGTTTCTTCTCCGGGTTTGTTCATGAACACCAAAATGATGGCTCCGGATGTTTCTATCACATTGGGCGACTACAAGTTTCTTTCTTCTCCTATGGTGCTTGGTAACTCGGATATTGATCTTATTCTCGGGATGGATTGGCTTTCTAAGCACAAGGCACATCTTGATTGTGCAGCCAGGCAGATTCTATTGACTCATTCGTCTGAGGATGCAATTATCTTTGCCGCTCGGGATAATACCATTCGTCTGTTTTCTCTCAATGAGAAGGGTGAATTGGATGCCATCTCACAAATTCCAGTCGTTTGCGAATATCAAGACGTCTTTCCAGAAGAGCTCCCAGGAATGCCTCCGCACCGGCCAGTTGAATTCGTTATTGAACTTGAGCCTGGCACGGAACCTGTGTGCAAACGCCCTTACAAGCTCGGACCTGAAGAATTGAAGGAGTTGAAGAAACAACTCGATGAGCAAGAAAGATTGGGTCTCATCCGGCCTAGTACCTCTCCGTGGGGTTGTGGTGTTCTTTTTGTGAAGAAGAAGGATGGAACGGACCGACTTTGTGTTGATTACCGTCCAGTGAACAAGAAGACCATTAAGAACAAATACCCACTTCCCAACATCAATGAACTGTTCGAACAACTCAAAGGTGCTCAAGTATTCTCCAAGCTTGATCTCCGTATGGGTTATCACCAGATTCGCATTCGTGAGGAAGATATTCCCAAGACAGCATTCAGAACAAGCTTTGGTTCATATGAATACACTGTCATGTCTT
Source organism: Triticum urartu (assembly GCF_003073215.2). NCBI lineage: Eukaryota > Viridiplantae > Streptophyta > Magnoliopsida > Poales > Poaceae > Triticum > Triticum urartu. The sequence continues at coordinate 440,849,578 of NC_053028.1, read as the reverse complement.
TTGGCCTCGCCAATGCTCCTCCGACGTTCTCTCGCATGATGAATTTCATCTTCAACGCCTACACCAATGACTTCGTTTTGGTCTATCTCGATGACATTCTGGTTTTCTCCAAGAACAAGGAAGATCATGCCAAGCACTTGCGTTTGGTTCTCGATAAGCTCAGGGAACATCAGTTCTACGCCAAGTTCTCCAAGTGCGAATTTTGGCTCGATGAGGTTCTTTATCTTGGTCATATCATCTCTGCCAAGGGTATTTCCGTGAATCCCGAGAAGGTATCCGCAATTGTGAATTGGGAACCTCCTCAGAACGTAAAGCAACTCCGCAGTTTTCTCGGTCTCGCAAGCTATTGCCGAAGATTCGTTGAAAACTTTTCCAAGATCGCGAAGCCTCTCTCAAATCTTCTTCAGAAGCACGTCAAGTACGTTTGGTCTCCGGAGTGTGATATTGCTTTCAACACTTTGAAAGAGAAATTGATCACTGCTCCAGTTTTGACCCCGCCTGATGAATCCAAGCCGTACGAGGTCTTTTGTGATGCCTCTCTCCAAGGTCTTGGCGCAGTTTTGATGCAAGAGAAGAAAGTGGTTGCGTATACATCTCGCCAGTTGAAGCCTAATGAGAAGAACTACCCCACTCATGATCTCGAGTTGGCGGCAGTTGTGCATGCTCTTTTGACTTGGAGACATCTTCTATTGGGAAGAAAAGTGGACATTTTCACTGATCACAAGAGTCTCAAGTACATCTTCACCCAGCCTAATCTCAACCTCAGGCAGACTCGATGGGTCGAAATGATTCAAGAGTATAATCCGAGTATTGAGTATACTCCAGGCAAGGCCAATGTGATTGCTGACGCTTTGAGCAGAAAGGCCTATTGCAACAGTCTGATTCTCAAGCCTTATCAACCCGAGCTTTGTGAAGCCTTCCGCAAACTTAATCTGCAAGTTGTTCCTCAAGGTTTCCTCGCCAACCTTCAAGTCTCTCCTACCTTAGAAGACCAGATTCGCCAAGCCCAACTTCTTGATGCTATGGTGAAAAGGTGAAGTTGTGAGGATCCGTTCATCTACGTCCGTTTGTATTCTTCATGGACTCGTTCTTCTTCCTTGCGGGATCTCAGGCAAGATGACCATACCCTCAAAATCACTTCTATCTTTGCTTGCTAGATGCTCGCTCTTTTGCTATGCCTATGCTGCGATACCTACCACTTGCTTATCATGCCTCCTATATTGTTGAACCAAGCCTCTAACCCACCTTGTCCTAGCAAACCGTTGTTTGGCTATGTTACCGCTTTGCTCAGCCCCTCTTATAGCGTTGTTAGTTGCAGGTTAAGATTGAAGTTTGTTCCTTGTTGGAACATGGAGATGTTGTTCCTCGTTGGAATATGTTTACTTGTTGGGATATCACAATATCTCTTATTTAATTAATGTATCTATATACTTGGTAAAGGGTGGAAGGCTCGGCCTTATGCCTGGAGTTTTGTTCCACTCTTGCCGCCCTAGTTTCCGTCATATCGGTGTTATGTTCCCGGATTTTGCGTTCCTCACGCGGTTGGGTAATAATGGGAACCCCTTGACAGTTCGCCTTAAGTAAAGCTCCTCCAGCAATGCCCAACCTTGGTTTTACCATTTGTCTCACCACCACCTATTTTTCCCTTGGGAGTCGCTCTCTCGAGGGTCATCTTTATTTTAACCCCCCCCCCCGGGCCAGTGCTCCTCTGAGTGTTGGTCCGAACTGAGCTGCCTGCGGGGCCACCTCGGGGAAACTTGAGGGTTGGTTTTACTCGTAGCTAGTCTCATCTGAGTGTGCCCTGAGAACGAGATATGTGCAGCTCCTATCGGGATTTCTCGGCACATTCGGGCGGTGTTGCTGGTTTAGTTTTACCCTGTCGAAATGTCTTGTTGTACCGGGATACCGAGTCTGATCGGAATGTCTCGGGAGGAGGTCTATTCCTTCGTTGACCATGAGAGCTTGTCATGGGCTAAGTTGGGACCCCCTGCAGGGATTGATCTTTCGAAAGCCGTGCCCGCGGTTATGGGCAGATGGGAATTTGTTAATGTCCGGTTGTAGATAACTTTAACTAAACTTAATTAAAATGAATCAAACGCGTGTGTTACCGTGATGGCCCCTTTCCGGCGGAGTCCGGGAAGCGGACACGGTGTTGGAGTAATGCTTGCGCAGGTTGTCCTTCTAGATTCTCGCTCGTTCTTTGCCTCCTCTTCTCGCTCTCTCTTGCGAATAAGATAGCCACCACATATGCTAGTCGCTTGCTGCAGCTCCACATATATGTGCCTCATCCATTCCTATAAGCTTAAATAGTTTTGATCGCGAGGGTGCGAGATTGCTGAGTCCCTGTGGCTCATAGATACTATAACTCCAGATGCAGGTCCAGGTGATTCCGCTCTAGCTGACGAGTACGAGCTCAAGTGGGAGTTCGACGAGGACTCTCAGCGTTATTATGTTTCCTTTCTCGATGATCAATAGTGGTGCCTAGTTGGGGTTTGATTCAGGGCCTTGTCGCATGTTGGGTTCTTTTCCATTTTGGCGCCGTAGTCGGGCCATGAGTGTTTGCTTGATGGATGTTATTTATGTACTCTGATGTGACGTGGCGAGTGTAAGCCAACTATGTTATCTCCCCCTTTTATTATGTATTACATGGGATGTTGTAATGATTGCCTGACTTGCGACATTGCTTTCAATGCGGTTATGTCTCTAAGTCGTGCCTCGACACGTGGGAGCTATAGCCGCATCGTGGGCGTTACATAAGCAGGCCACCTTAGTTAATAAGATGGCCGCCAAGCCGGAAAGTTTTTATGAGAATAAAGATGAAGATCTAAAAGTTATTGATGTGTCCCCTATTAAATCCTTGTTTTGCAATATGAATCTTGATAATTATGGGACTGGAGATGAGTCAACTTTAGTTAGAAGGCGTCCCAAAAATTCAGAGTTTTTAGATCTTGATGCAAAAATTGGTAAAAGTGGGATTGAAGAGGTTAAAACTTTAGATAGCAACGGACCCACTATCTTGGATTTCAAGGAATTTAATTATGATAATTGCTCTTTTATAGATTGTATTTCCTTGTTGCAATCCATGCTAAATTCTCCTCATGCTTATTGTCAAAATAAAGCTTTTACTAAACATATTGTTGATGCTTTAATGCAATCTTACGAAGAAAAACTTGAGTTGGAAGTTTCTATCCCTAGAAAACTTTATGATGAGTGAGAACCTACAATTAAACTAAAAATTAAAGATCATGAATTCTATGCTTTGTGTGATTTGGGTGCTAGTGTTTCCACGATCCCAAAAACTATGTGTGATTTGCCAGGTTTATGCGAATTTGATGATTGTTCTTTAAACTTGCACCTTGCGGATTCCACTATTAAGAAACCTATGGGAAGAATTAATGATGTTCTTATTGTTGCAAATAGGAATTATGTGCCCGTAGATTTCATTGTTCTTGATATACATTGCAATCCTCCATGTCCTATTGTTCTTGGTAGACCTTTCCTTAGAACGATTGGTGCAATTATTGACATGAAGGAAGGGAATATTAGATTCCAATTTCCGTTAAGGAAAGGCATGGAACACTTCCCTAGAAATAAAATTAAATTACCATATTAATCTATTATGAGAGCCACTTATGGACTGCCTACCAAAGATGGCAATACCTAGATCTATCCTCGCTTTTATGCCTAGCTAGGGGCGTTAAACGATAGCGCTTGTTGGGAGGCAACCCAATTTTATTTTTATTCCTTGCTTTTTGTTCCTGTTTAGTAATAAATAATTTATCTATCCTCTATTTTGGTTGTGTTTTTTGTGTTTAATTAGTGTTTGTGCCAAGTAGAACCATTGGGAAGACTTGGGGGAAGTCTTTTTGATCTTGCTGTAAAAAACAGAAACTTTAGCGCTCACGAGATTAGCTACTATTTAGTTAATTCTTTTTGCAGATGATTAATAGATAAATTCCTCATGTGCAGAAATTTATTCTAGAATTTTTGGGGTTCCAGAAGTATGCGTTTGATACATATTACTACAGACTGTCATGCTTTTGACAGATTCTGTTTTCCGTGTGTTGTTTGCTTATTTTGATGAATCTATGGCTAGTAATGGAGTTTATAAACCATAGAAAAGTTGGAATACAGTAGGTTTAACACCAATATAAATAAAGAATGAGTTCATTATAGTACCTTGAAGTGGTGTTTTCTTTTCTTTTGCTAACGGATCTTACGAGATTTTCTGTTAAGTTTTGTGTTGTGAAGTTTTCAAGTTTTGGGTAAAGATTTGATGGATTATGGAACAAGGAGTGGCAAGAGCCTAAGCTTGGGGATTCCCAAGGCACCCCAAGGTAAAATCCAAGGACACCAAAAAGCCTAAGCTTGGGGATGCCCCGGAAGGCATCCCCTCTTTTGTCTTCGTTCATCGGTAACTTTACTTGGAGCTATATTTTTATTCACCACATGATATGTGTTTTGCTTGGAGCGTATTGTATGATTTGAGTCTTTGCTTTTTAGTTTACCACAATCATCCTTGCTGTACACACCTTTTGAGAGAGACACACATGAATCGGAATTTATTAGAATATTCTATGCGCTTCACTTATATCTTTTGAACTATATAGTTTTTGCTCTAGTGCTTCACTTATATCTTTTAGAGCACGGTGGTGGTGTTATTTTATATAAATAATTGATCTCTCATGCCTCACTTATATTATTTTGAGAGTCCTTTAGAACAGCATGGTAATTTGCTTTTAGGTATAATAAAAACTTTCATATAAGTGCATTGGATACTATGAGAAGTTTGATACTTGATAATTGTTTTGAGATATGGAGATGGTGATATTAGAGTCATGCTAGTCGAGTAGTTGTGAATTTGAGAAATACTTCTGTCAAGGTTTGTGATTCCCGTAGCATGCACATATGGTGAACAGTTATGTGATGAAGTCGGAGCATGATTTATTTATTGATTGTCTTCCTTATGAGTGGCGGTCGGGGACGAGCGATGGTCTTTTCCTACCAATCTATCCCCCTAGGAGCATGCACGTAGTACTTTGTTTCGATAACTAATAGATTTTTGCAATAAGTATGTGATTTCTTTAGGACTAATGTTGAGTCCAAGGATTATACGCACTCTCACCCTTCCACACTTGCTAGCCTCTCTATTACCACGCACTTTTCGCCGGTATCATACACCCACCATATACCTTCCTCAAAACAGCCACCATACCTACCTATTATGGCATTTCCATAGCCATTCCGAGATATATTTCCATGCAACTTTCCACCGTTCCATTTGTTATGACACGCTTCATCATTTTCATATTGTCATGCATGATCATCTAGTTGACATCGTATTTGTGGCAAAGCCACCATTCATAATTTTTTCATACAGGTCACTCTTGATTCATTGCATATCCCGGTACACCACCGGAGGCATTCACATAGAGTCATATTTTGTTCAAAGTATTGAGTTGTAATTCTTGAGTTGTAAGTAAAAAGAAGTGTGATGATCATCATTATTAGAGCATTGTCCCAGTGAGGAAAGGATGATGGAGACTATGATTCCCCCACAAGTCGGGATGAGACTCCGAACGAAAAAAGAAAGAAAGAAAAGAGGCCAAAAGAAAAAAAAGAAGGCCCAAATAAAAAAATAAAAAATGAGAGAAAAAGAGAGAAGGGACAATGTTACTATCCTTTTTCCACACTTGTGCTTCAAAGTAGAACCATGATCTTCATGATAAAGAGTCTCCTATGTTGTCACTTTCATAAACTAGTGGGAATTTTACATTATAGAACTTGGCTTGTATATTCCAATGATGGGCTTCCTCAAATTGCCCTAGGTCTTTGTGAGCAAGCAAGTTGGATGCACACCCACTTAGTTTCTTGTGTTGAGCTTTCATACACTTATAGCTCTAGTGCATCCGTTGCATGGCAATCCCTATTCACTCACATTGATATCTATTGATGGGCATCTCCATAGCCCTTTGATACGTCTAGTTGATGTGAGACTATCTTCTCCTTTTTGTCTTCTCCACAACCACCATTCTATTCCACCTATAGTGCTATGTCCATGGCTCACGCTCATGTGTTGCGTGAAAGTTGAAAAGTTTGAGAACATCAAAAGTATGAAACAATTGCTTGTCTTGTCTTCGGGGTTGTGCATGATTTAATATTTTGTATGATGAACATAGAGCATAGCCAGACTATATGATTTTATAGGGATTACTTTCTTTGGCCATGTTATTTTGAGAAGACATGATTGCTTAGTTAGTATGCTTGAAGTATTATTATTTTTATGTCAATATTAAACATTTATCTTGAATATTTCGGTTCTGAACATTCATGCCACAATAAAGAAAATTACATTGAGAAATATGTTAGGAAGCATTCCACATCAAAAATTCTGTTTTTATCATTTACCTACTCGAGGACGAGCAGGAATTAAGCTTGGGGATGCTTGATACATCTCCAATGTATCTATAATTTTTGATTGTTCCATGCTATTATATATTCTATTTTGGATGTTTAATGGGCTTATTTATACACTTTTATTTTATTTTTGGGACTAACCTATTAACCGGAGGCCCAGCCCAAATTGCTGTTTTTTTGCCTATTTCAGTGTTTCGCAGAAAAAGAATATCAAACGGAGTCCAAACAAAATGAAACCTCGGGAGCGTGATTTTTGGAACAAACGTGATCCAGAGGACTTGGAGTGGACGTCAAGAAACCAACGAGGAAGCCACGAGGCAGGGGGCGCGCCTACCCCCTGGGCGTGCCCTCCACCCTCATGGGCCCCTCGTGGCTCCACCGACCTACTTCTTCCTCCTATATATACCTACATACCCTGAAAACATCAAAGAGCACCACGAAAACCAAATTCCACCGCCGCAACCTTCTGTGCCCGTGAGATCCCATCTTGGGGCCTTTTCCGGCGCTCCGCCGGAGGGGGCATTGATCACGGAGGGCTTCTACATCAACACCATAGCCTCTCCGATGATGTGTGAGTTGTTTACCTCAGACCTTTGGGTCCATAGTTATTAGCTAGATGGCTTCTTCTCTCTCCTTGGATCTCAATACAAAGTTCTCCTCGATCTTCTTGGAGATCTATTCGATGTAATCTTCTTTTGCGGCGTGTTTGTTGAGATCCGATGAATTGTGGGTTTATGATCAAGACTATCTATGAACAATATTTGAATCTTCTTTGGATTCTTTTATGTATGATTTGTTATCTTTGCAAGTCTCTTCAAATTATCAGTTTGGTTTGGCCTACTAGATTGATCTTTCTTGCAATGGGAGAAGTGCTTAGCTTTGGGTTCAATCTTGTGGTGCTCGATCCTAGTGACAGTAGGGGAAACGACATGTATTGTATTGTTGCCATCGAGGATTAAAAGATGGGGTTTATATCATATTGCATGAGTTTATCCCTCTACATCATGTCATCTTGCTTAAAGCGTTACTCCATTCTTATGAACTTAATACTCTAGATGCATGTTGGATATCAGTCGATGTGTGGAGTAATAGTAGTAGATGCAGGCAGGAGTCGGTCTACTTGTCATGGACATGATGCCTATATACATGATCATACCTAGATATTCTCATAACTATGCTCAATTCTATCAATTGCTCGACAGTAATTTGTTCACCCACCGTAATACTTATGCTATCTTGAGAGAAGCCACTAGTGAAACCTATGGCCCCGAGTGTATTTTCCATCATTCAAATTTCCAATGTATTTTATTTTGAAATCTTTACTTTCAATTTATATCATAAAAATACCAAAAATATTTATCTTATTATTATTATCTCTATCAGATCTCACTCTTGCAAGTGGCCGTGAAGCGGTTGACAACCCCTTTATCGCGTTGGTTGCGAGGTTCTTATTTGTTTGTGTAGGTATGTGGTGACTCGCGCGTGGTCTCCTACTGGATTGATATCTTGGTTCACAAAAACTGAGGGAAATACTTACGCTGCTTTGCTGCATCACCCTTTACTCTTCAAGGGAAAACCAACGCATGCTCAAGAGGTAGTAGTGGGCATCACTGGAACTGATTTCTGTGATGAACTACTTTCCAATTTGGGAGAAGGTACAATTACCTCATCAAGTTCTACTTTCCTCCCACTCACTTCTTTCGAGAGAAACTCCTTCTTTAGAAAGGATCCACTCTTAGCAGCGGATATCTTGCCTTTGGATCAGTGATGGAATGTGTACCCAATAGTTTCCTTTGGGCATCCTATGAAGACACTTTTCTCCGATTTAGGTTC